>NW_004444036.1:7456283-7465393 GCF_000243295.1 Trichechus manatus latirostris
CACACCTTAGACTTAAAGACACAAAGAAACTAAAACTCAAAGGATGGAAAAAATATATCAAGCAAACAACACTCAAAAAAGAGCAGGAGTGGCAAAATTAATCTCTGACAAAACAGACTTTAAAGTAAAATTCATCACAAAGGATAAGGAAGGATACTATATAATGATTAAAGGGTCAGTACACCAGAAGGATATAAGTATAATAAATATTTACGCACCCAACAACAGGGCTCCAAAATACATAAAACAAACTCTAATAGCACTGAAAAGAGAGATAGACAGCTCCACAATAGTAGTAGGAGACTTCAAAACAATAGGCTCAAACACAGCAATGGTTTTGAGGATGGCACAGGACTCGACAGTGTTTCACTCTGTTGTACATAGGGTCACTATGAGTCTGAACCAACTCAACGGCACCTAACAACAAGTTGACCTGGCTTTGAGTGCCTTGGCCATTCACATCACTCTTTAGCCACGATGCACTTTATTGATATTTTTCCTATAAGTGATAATTAGAACGAACACAAACTTCCATTTGTAGTCAAGCAATGGAAATGTAAGGCTGAATATTTCAAGATATATAAAGCAAAAATGTTAGAAATACAAAGAGAAGTACAAAACTAAAATGTAGTCCCAATGGGAGAACTCAGTATTCCACTCTCAATAATTGGTCGGTCAAATAGAAAAAAAAAAAAAAAAAAAAAAAAGAGCAACCGTAATAAGTGACGAGATACTTAAAGTACAAACAAGGAATTGTCATTCTTTCTTTTTTTTCCCCAAAAAATGTATGGAATAGTTACCCAAAAAAGATCAAATAGGACCTTAGTAAATCTGCTGCAGACTTGTAGATGCCACATTATCTGACAATTTCATAAAACTGGCCATCAATAATAAAAGAATAAAAAATTCTAGCCACCTGGAAATGTAAAAATTCTATTCAGAGTAACTTCCATTAAAATGGAACCCAAACTGCATGTACAAAATGCTTACAAATTAATGATACTAAGAAGCCTATACATGAAATAGATGGAATGTAGGCAGAACTTGCCCAGGGGATGATTTGTAGCCTTAAGATGCTTTTATTTCTATATAGGAAATTGAAAAAAGAAATGTATTAAGTGGTCAACTCGAGAATTTAGAAAAATCACAGCAAAATAAACTAAAATCAAGAGGAAGTAATTAAATTTTTTTAAAATTTGAAAGCAAACTAAAATATCAAGGACTAGAATTGATAAATAAAACCAAAACTAGTATATTTAAAAGACCAATGAAATTGCCAACCTCGAGGAAATCTGATGGAGAAAAGAGAAACTGAAAATATGCAACATGAGAAGTCAGAAACGAGACATAACCACAAAAATGGAGATTTAAAATATTATATTAATATATTTATTCTAATAAATCTAAAAATCATGAAATGGATGATTTACAAAGAAAAACATAAACTAGCAAAACTGACCATGGGAAAAACAATTTTAAATGAAACAATATTCATGGAAAAAAAAGTTTGGGACCCAGACGTTTTATAAGAAAATAGTGGAATTATCTATCAAATATTCAAGGAATAAATAATCTCTGTGTAATTTAAACTACTCCAAAACACAGAGAAAGAAGTTAAGTCTTCCAATTTATTTCATGAAGCTGGCAAAACCTTATTACCAAACCCTGAAAAAGAGAGTGGTCAAATCACATACAAGCATGGAAGCAAAAATCTTAACAAACTAATAGCAAAGTTGATCATCCATTAGAGGATTTTAAAGTAATTCATTATGACCAAAAATGGTTTATTTCAGAAATGAAAAACTGGTTTAACTTTTGGATGTCTATTAATGTATGATCTGCCTGATAGGAGTTGACAGGGCATCTGATAAAATTCAACAAGCATTCCTGATTTTAAAATAATGAAATCTCCTTGTAAATTAGAAATTGGAAGGTACTTCCTTAACATTAAAAATGTACGTATCAAAAACTAACAGCTACTCATACCGTTATGCTTGATGGTGAAATATCAGAGGTATTACCATTATCGTTAGAAAGAAGATTGGACTAAACTAGACCGTAAGTGCTATGAGAGGAGCCATGTCTGGTTCTGCTCACTACTGTATCTCTAGCGCCTAGCACAGTGCCCGATACTTCTGGTTTCCTTCTGTCTCACTAGCTTCTCTTCCTCACTTTCCTTTGCTGGCTTCTCCTCTTCTTCTCAACTTCTAAATGTTCTTTGAACACTTTTTTCTGTTCTTTACACATACTCCCTTGGTGACCTCATCCAGTCCCATGGCTTTAAAGATCTTCTGTATGCTGATAACTCATAATCCTGTATCTACCTTTGTTCCTGCCTTCTCAACCATCCCATTTTGCTATTTAACGTTTGTAAAACAGAAGTATTGGCTTTTGCTCTTACAAATCTACTTCTCCCCAAGTCTTCTCCTGAGTAAGCGGTGCTACTGTCCAACTAGTTACTTGGACCAGAAATCTAAGCACCTTCCATAGTTTCAGCCTAACTTTCCTTCTATTATGAGCCCTGGTGGCACAGTAGTTAAGAGCTATGGCTGCTAACCAAAATGTTGGCAGTTCGAATCCATCAGCTACTCCTTGGAAACCCTATGGGGAAGTTCTACTCTGTCCTAAAGGGTCGCAATGGGTCAGAATCAACTCGACGGCAATGGGTTTGGTTTCGGTTTCCTCCTACAAACTCCAACTGGCCATCTATCAGCAAGTCCCATTGGCAGTAACACCAAAATGTATGCTGAGTCTCACCGTTTTTCATATTAGCATTGCTTACTTACTACCTGGTCTACACCACTGCTCCTCTCACCTGGATAATTACAAAAACTTCAAATTAGTCTCACTGTTTCCGCTATTGGTCCTCTATTTTCCATTCCACTCAGCAGCCAGAATATTATTCCTAAAGCCCAAATTATATATCTTTCTTTTGCTTAAAATTCTCCAGTGGCTTCCCTTTGTAGTTAGAAGAGCATCCACACCCTATCGCTTTGATCCCAAGGCCTACCTTTCTCACACATGCCAACCTCACTCCAGCCACACTTTCTTCTTGTCCCTTCAACATGACATGCTTGTTACATCTCAGAATGCTTGCACTTACTGTTCTCACTCCAGCAATGCTTTTCTACCAGATTTTCATATGCTTGTCTTTTCCTCCTATAATTCTCATCTCATTTGTCACCTCCCCAGAAAGGTCTTTTCCAATTATAAAGTAGCCTCTTGTACTGGGTTGAATAGTGTTCCACAAAATTCATATCCACTCAGAATCTGTCAATGTGACCTTATTTGAAAATAGGGTCTTTGCAAATGTAATGAAGCTGACATGTGGTCATACTAGATTAAGGTGGGCCTTGAATCCAATATGACCGGTATCCTTTTAATAAGAGGTAAATTGGGACATACACACAGACAAACAGGGAGAACAGTATGTGAAGACCAAGGCAGAGATTGGAGTGATGTGTCTGCAAGCCAAGGAACACCAAGGATTGTTGACAACCACCAGAAGCTATTAAGAGGCAAGGAGAGATCTTTTTCTAGAGCTTTCAGAGAGAGCATGATCCTGTCAACAACTTGATTTCACCCTTCTAGCCCTCAGAACTCTGAGAGAATATATTTCTATTGTCTTAAGCCACCCAGTTTGTGGTACTTTGTAACGGCAGCCCTAGGAAACTAATATACAACCAACCCCAGCCCACACTCCCTCTCGACTGCATTACTCAGGTATGGTTTCTTCAAAAACCTTTTCACTTATCACTATGTAAAACTGTATTTGTTTATGTATTTGTTGACTGTCTCCCTCTGCTACAATATAAGTTCCTTTTAAGGTAATGTATGCATGAATGCAAAGATTTTGTGTTTTAATCGGTGAAGTTTCCCCAGGGCCTTGCGCATTTATTCTTTGAAATGACCTTTAAAATTATTTTGTCAATATAAAAAATATCCTCTTGGAATTTTTACTGGAATTGCATTAACCTTATAGACTGGAATATAGTAGGCACTTAATCAATCTTTTGAATAAGTGAATGAGGGAATTTACAAAGGATACAGGGCTAATAATTATCATCATTTTTATTCAACATTGCCTCTGAAGTTCTAGAAAATGCCATATAAGTAAAAGCACCAAGAGATTTAAATACAGCAAATAGACAAAACTGTAATTAGTTGCAAATGATATGATTATCTTTCTAGACATTCCAAGAGAGCCATCTAACAATTAACTAATAAGAGGATTCAGTAGGGTGGCAAGTTACAAGTTATTCAAGAAATAATATCTTTGCTATATAACAGAAATAACCAGTTAGAAAATATTGTGAAAATAACATTACACCCCTACAAAGCAATAAAATATATACAATTACTTAGGAAGAGACTTAACAAAAACATGTAGAATGTATATGAAAGCAACTACAATACTTAGGGATATAAATGAAGACTGAATAAATAGAAACTTATACCATGTTCCTATATGAGAATACTCATAGTTACAAAATTACAATTTTCCCTAAATTATAAGGTTAATGCAATTCCAATAAAAATTCCAACAGAATATGTTTGTACTAACAAAATGACTTTAAAGGTCATTTTAAAGAATAAACGCATACTAAAAGCCAAGAATCTCTTGATAGGGAAGAGTAATAAGGACAGATGTGTCCTATCAAATATTAAAACATAAAATCACATTAATTAAAACTCCAACCATTGCTGGATTATATATATGGATCAATGAAACAGAATAGGAAGCTCATAAACACCAAAATATGTAAGAACTAATGTATGTTAAAGGTGTCATTTCAAATCATGAGGAAATAATTATGTAATAAATGTCAGGAAAACTGACTAATGATTTTGAAAAAAAAAGGAAATCTCTCAACTCACATCTTCCTCCAAATTAAATTGCAAGATATTAAATAAAAATATAAATATAAATGGCATATCAAAATAATAAATAAACAGTCCTTTTTTAAAGTAATTCATTATGACCAAAAATGGTTTATTTCAGAACTTTTCACCATGTCCCATATGCCTCTTACACTTTTATCTTTATATTCCATTGTTTTCTCTCTGGGCTTCATTCTGTATATTTTCCTGAGCCATCCTTCAGTTCAGTAACACTGCTTTCAGCCACGTTTATTATGTTGTTAAACTCATCTATTAAGTTATTAATTCTAATTATTGTATTTTTAGTTCTGGAATTTGTATGTTCTTTGTATTTACAGATTCCAGATCGCCAGTAAAATTCTTCATTTTATCATCTATTTTCTTAAACATATTTATAACAGTTATACAAAACATTGCATCTCATCTAAAAGCTCCAATATTTAGATAATCTGCAGGCCTTTTCTGTTGTTTGCATTTCTCTTAGTTTTCAGACATTTTGGTTTTGTGTTCTGGTATAGCATATGAAAAACAGTACAGATAATTTGATGCTATTTATGTTCATTTACTCAAGAGAATTTACTTTTCCTTCTGACAGGTATTTACAATAAGGGAAGACTTGGATTTGACTGAGCTAATTTGAAACTATGTTTGCTTTCTGTAAACTATTTCTGTTTCAGCCTTATTCCTAGGATATAGCTTAAGTGTTCCCAACCGAAATTCTCATTTGTTGGCAAAACAGACAGACAAGTAAGCAAACTAACAAAAACAGAGAGATGATTTGAATATCAAAAAGAATAATGATTGCAACTAATCAAATAAAGTGGTTATATAAATACCATGAGTTCATAATGATAATTAAAAAAAAAAGAAGTGAGAGAAACAAAACAATACTCACTGGACACCACTGAAGTTTGGTAGGGCAAATTTATGACTCTGAAAATTCATAATGGAAGTATTATTAAGCCTTTATTCTGCCTTTCTGGCATAAAGAGTATCACAAAGTAAACAAATTGCCTGAATAGATGAATGAAATACCTTCTTTACAGAAGAATTCTAACCAATAATTACAGAAAAATGATAGAATATCACCATTTTGGAGTCTCATATGAAATAACTAATTCAGGAAATGGTTGTCAATGAATGGTTGATAAAAGATTTATGAGCAATTTACAAATGAAGACATCAAATTACTATCTCCTGAACCTACTAATCAATCCAGTTTCACAAAAAGTGAGTCAACTAGACATTATGTTTATCCTGATGCAAATGCAAATCACCACATATGAAGTATTCTTGCTTTGTTTCAAAATGAGCCTAAATCTAACCAAGCCTTTAGAAGTAACTCAGTTTATAGGAAACATGGAAGGGGGAAATAGAGGCAGTTAAGTGGCATCATCAGAAAGAAATCAGCCAAATTCAGAATGAATGCCCTTCTACAAGACAACTGACCTGGTTTCTTCAAGAAGCCAGTATAATGGGAAAAAGTGGACGGAGGAGCTTGGTCTGGATATGAAAGTGGAAACTGACCATGTAAACAGGATAAGGAAAGGTTTTCCACGCCAAAGGCACAGTTAAAGCAAAAGCACAGAGATAGGAAAAAGGATATGAGCTTGGAAGGAACTGTTAGGTAGGTCCACATGGCTGGGCCATGATATTAAAAAGGCCTCTCGTAGAGTAGTGCAAAGAAAGTTGGAAACATATAATGAAGAAAATGGGTAACCTCTGAAAACTTTTGAGAAAAGTGGGGTGGGGGCTTCAGAGGATGTGAGTTTTAGAAAAACCACTAGAGAGCAGCCTAAAAGATTTTATGGAAGACTAAATGGATGGGGACAAGGTGACTGTAAGAAAGCTGTAATAATACAGGTAAAAAATGATTTATATCGGACAATACCAAACCAAAAAACCAAACCCGTTGCTGTCAAGTCGATTCCAATTCATAGCAACCCATGGGGTTTCCAAGGCTGTAAATCTTTATGGAAGCAAACTGCCACATCTTTATCCCGTGGAGCATCTGGTGGGTTCCAACTGTTGACCTTTTGGTTAGCAGCCAAGCGCTTTTAACCACTGCACCACCAGGGCTCCTTATAGGACAATAAGAGTCCAACAAAAACAAGAACAATGAGGAGGACAGAAATGGGAGGAGGCAAGAGATTCCTAGAGGAGAAGAGTGACAATAACCTAGACAGGGAATAAAGTGATTGTTAAATGCCATAAGGAGGTCCAATGCATTTGGCTGTCCTTGGTTATAGGCCATATTTCACCGTCTTACAACATGAATATCATGAAAGACTTTGAGGAGTATATGTTTAAATATGTGTGTGTCTATATATATGGAATTTATACTAGTCTCTTAGTAATAAGGAAGATTTCTAGGAAGAAAAGAATGTTAACAATTAGTTTTCCTTTAAGGACTATTGAAGGCTATGCCATTTTAATTATCTGCTCATTTATGAAACAGACAAAAGAGGGATATTTAAAAATTCACTAAGGGCAATCAGCTTGTATTTCCTTCTTTGAATGCACAGAATTCAAGTTTTCAAGTCACTAGCATTTAGATATCATGAAGATAGAATAAGAAATTGGCAGCAGTAGACTCAAAAGAGGAAAAAATGGATTTTATATAAATCCAGGGACACGTTTTGAGCACATGAGAAAATGCCCAAAGGCAGACCGGGGGAGGGGGGAATTATTTTTTAGAATAGACTTCAATATAAATTGCAAGGAGGTGGTCATTTACTGCCAAAGGGTCAGATCAAAGGAATGTGGAATGTTTCCACATGTGTTTTAATGATTCAGTAGCCAAGGTAAAGCCTACTGCTGTTCTCAAAAATTTCTCCTGCGGATGTTATGTATTTAATTTAGTCCAGCTGAAAAAGGTTACAGGATGTAGTTCTCAATTTGAATGATTATGTGAACACTTAAAATGCTGTCTTTGGTCAATGGGAGGAACTGTTTTGATTGCAAAGTTTTCAATTTAAAGGCTTTCCAAGTTTCCTCTCTGAAAACAAGCTATCAATTCCATGGGATCTGAAACACCTGCTTGGGGTAAGGGTGGGCTCGTTCTTGGGTTATCACCCAACCAGCAAGGCTAACTGAGAGCTGGGCCTGAGGAGCCCCACACGCCGAGTGTGGGGGAGTCTTGACGCCAGCCCTCAAAGTTCCAAAGTAATATACATGTATTCCTGTAAGAGCTACAGCTCTATTTTCTGGCTGTAAGACCAGCATAAAATCTGTGACCAAAAGGTATTATGTAGAAAATGTGCAGTTAGTTGCGTATAAATTAGATGAGAACTTTAATCTGTGTTAATTATAACCCAGAACACCCCTATTTTAAATTATGTCAATAAAATATAACGCCATGCATGGGAGGGACTGCTGTGGTTAAAGTTGGAAAGCCAATTGCGTGCTAAAGGCCTTATTTTTTATTGCAGTTCAAATTTATGTTCCCTACCAACCTGACGCTGTTCTGAAACAGCTACAGCTAAAATGAAATTTCCTTTAAGCTGAATGTTTTCTCAAGTTAAAAGGTCTGAAGTTTTAAAAGAAAATGAGTCAGCATTGAGATTTTAAAAAAATATACTGAATTTGAGTTTGAAGTTTCCTTTCAAGTATACTGTGTTTTAATGGGGAGAGTAGTCCACTTTGTGCAATATTTTACAAAAACTACATTATCCTGAAGGCAGCCAACTGCCAACAAAGATCACAGTGACCTCTAGTTCTTATTCTATACATTACCTAAACATTTTCTGATTTTATTTACCTCCATGTATTTTCTAATTTGTCTAGTTAATTTTTATTAACACTTCAAATTTCTTTGAAAGATGACAGACGTATGAGATGAGATAAAATCTTTAGACGTTACAAATACTCAAACAAAAGAAATATTCAAACTATCATAGGTCAATGACCTAAACCGGATTAAATAAAACTTGTTTATACGCATCAGCCCTTGAAAATGCTAGATAACTCTTGACCAGTCCCTGAAATGCAACACTTAGGTAGTTCAAAGGCATTATTCTTTACTCATGAGTATCAGTGGCTTCATTTAACAAGAGAAGGATAAATTGACCCAGGATTCTGCGAAAGAATTGCTAACTGGTCATTAGTTCTTTTTTTTTTATATATATATTTTATTGTACTTCAGGTGAAACAGCAATACACATGCTGTTTTATGACATTGGTTAACAACCCCACAACATATTAACCCTCTAAATTCTCAACTTTTTTTT
>NW_004444036.1:7466591-7490701 GCF_000243295.1 Trichechus manatus latirostris
CCATTCTCTGTCAGTTTTCTCACTCCATTTGGTGCTTGGCTGAGTTCTTTGTCTCTTCATTTGATGTTTTAGGGTTTCAGGATTGTTGTATTCTCTGTTCGGCTTAGTTTTTCGGATCTTTGCTGTGGAGGGACGGCGTGGTGCTTCTGCCTAGAGCGCCATTTTGCTGGAACCATCTGGTCATTAGTTCTTGGTTTGTAATTGTTCTTTAGTAGGGCGTAGGCATGGATACTGTGAGAGACGGCTCATTTATGCTCACTTTTACATTCATAATATTAGGAAAGAGTAGATAATGTTCACATTGCTCATTTATTCAATAAGCAACTAACAACCAACCAGCAAACACCTGTGGTCCACAGAGAAGCAATCCCTAACCATTATTAGGGCAGCCATTTTTTAATTTTTTTCCAATGGTAGAATAAGATGTGTTGGCCTAATTTGGAAATCAGAATAAAACTATATTGATTTACTAAAAATTTTCAGTGGAACCAAACCAAAAAACCAAACCCACTGCTGTCGAGTCGATTCCAACTCGTAATGGCCATACAGGACAGAGTAGAACTGCCCCATAGGTTTCCAAGGCTGCAATCTTTACGGAAGCAGACTTCCACATCTTTCTCCTGTGGAGCGGCTGGTGGGTTAGAACTGTCAACCTTTTGGTTAGCAGGTGAGTACTTTAACCACTGCGCCACGAGGGCTCCTTTCAGTGGAACCACTTCCCCCCAAATTATTAGCCATTTAGGATCAAAATAAATGGCTGCCATTAGGACTGGTGGTATAATTTAGAGATCTCCTTTTACTTATCTCAGAGATCTATAAACAAAGTCCATGAAGCCCATAAAAAAATAGCAAGTGCTAAATTAACTACATCAATAAGCCATTCTGAGTCAGACGTTGCAAACAGACAAAGCCTTGAAATCATCATATCAATGAGCCACTAAATTAGTGATTCCCAGTTAATGAGGAATCCAAAGTAAGAGGCCATTTTACATAATTTTTCTGGTTTCCAGAGCCTTTTCACTTCCATACACACTAATAAGACACAGGTATCTATGTCCATGTCAGTTACATAGTAATATTTTCACTGCAGAATTGGGTGGTTAATCCCAGCCAATTCAGGACAGCTTTACTGATATGATTCAGAATCACAACTATAGCCATCTAAAGCCTGCTTACTGACCTAATATATAGTCATCTGAGAGACAAACAGAAAGGAGGGTATAAAATTGATAAAAATCTATACATTTGCAGCAATCCAGGCAGCATTTAATCCATGACTCACCGCAGGCTCAAGCTATATTATTTTAGCATGGTTGACTTCCTAGAGACATAAATACCTTAGAAATAATGAAGGCTGTGGTATGCAGGTATATTTTATCACAGTGTTATTTGCAATGCAATACAATTTGAAAATGGAAAAAATTGGTTTGATAAAGTATATAAAATAAATTTTACAAAGAAATGCCATTTTAATTGGATATTAACTTTTTTTGTGTGTATGTGTATTCCTAAACTTGGTATAACTGCAATATAATGTTCAATGCTCCATGTCCTATTATTAGGTGACTTGAATTAGAGATTTATAAACAGAATACTACCATAAAGATATGGAATACAGACTTACAACATACCTGGAAAGAAAAGTATTGTTTAGATGAAGAGTAGTTACATATTTCTGTCCACTGAAAGGTAATATAAATAAATTAGTTCTAAAATAATAATGTTGGACTTGCAAATTATGATTTAAAAATAACACATATATAAAATATTTAATAATAATAAAATGCTATATGATTCATTTTAGTAGTAGCTATAGTACTGTTAAATATATAGACTATATTTGAAAAATAAAATTACCTCTAATAGAAATTTCATCTATCTTATTGAAATTTTATAATTGCATAAGTTGGGCATAAAAAACTCTTATCTATTTATATGTAGCAGTATGTAGAATTCAGGCTACATTATCTAGATCTTCGCACACACACACACACACATACACAATTCACTTTTTGGGGGATTGTATTTGAATTCCCTTTGAATAATTCAGCTAGGTAATTTTCTCATCACTCAAATGATTTTAATCCTTAGGTAAGAGTTTTAGAATATCTGAATTTATCAAGAAAATAAACCAATTTCTTGTTTAGTGAACACATAATGAGTATTATATTTAGCATGCCAGTGTCCTACTCAAACTTTGGCTATACAATTAAAGGTATTGTCCCAAGACATCTTCCTCCTCTCCCCCACCTCCAAGAAATGGCACTGCAGGAATGATCCTGTGTTTATGAGGGATGATCTTACATTCAATGAGTAAGAAACTAACATTTAACACGTTTGAGAGACCCAAGAGACACATCTTTCCAAAAATATCTTCTTCACTTGTCTTCTATGCTGTCCTATATCAACCATCATACATTCATTATCTGATATTTATTTTATATCTAAAACGGAGGTGAATGGAGGTAGTGATGATTGTTATCCCAGTAATTTAGGGGACTGAATTTAAATGTCCATGTAGATAAAAGGTGGTAAAATCTTATCTCATGAAGAGAAAGATGAAACTGAGACCCTTACAGAAATCCAGGAATTTGAAGGACTGAACCCTCAGTGAAAGGTCTGCAAGAAGTCTGCCCATCAGCTCAGGAGGTTGATGAGGAAGCTCTCTCCGCCTGAGCTCTGTGGGCCTGCATCGCATGTAAATCTTTGTTTACATTTTCACAACCTGCACAGGCTGGAAACCCTCAAACTGAGAAATTAATGGTAAAAATTGGTCCTAGGATGGTGTTATGTATTGAATTGTGTTCCTCAAAAAGATATGCTGAAGTCCTATCTTGCTTGGAAATAGAGTCTCACAAACAAAATTTAAAGTATATTTAAAATTAGGAAGTCAAGATAAAAAAAAATTGACAATGGATATTAGTGATGGTTGCACAGCACGATTAATGTAATTAGGGTCACTAAATTGTACATGTGAAGGATCTTGAATTGGCAAATGTTGTGTTATATATACTTTTACAACAATAAAAAATTAAAATAAACACAAGAAAAGAATATTATGATAAAAGGGTGTCTTTGTCAAAGAACCAATTAGAACTTCTGGAAATTGGTGACATTAGTGAATGGAGGAGTAAACAGCATTTTAGAAATAAGTTGTTATGGACTGAATTATGTCCCCCAAAAATATGTGTTGCAGCTGACACATTGCAGGAACTGCAATCAATGTCATGGGATAATTTGTATCTAAATTATTGAAGGGGAAACTAGTTTGCTTCACCCAAAAAAAAACCAAACCCGTTGCCATCGAGTCGATTCCGACTCATAGTGACCCAAAAGCACAATAAAATGTGTGTGTGTGTGTGTGTGTGTGTGTGTGTATTGTAGTCTGCACCTCTATGCCTGTGGTTATAATCCCATTTGGGAATGGGTTGTCTTTGTTATGTTAATTAGGCAGGATTAGTGTAGGGTGTACCTTGAGTTAATGTCTTTTGAGATATAAAAGAGATTAAACAAGCAAACCAGCAAGCAGAGATGGGGGAAGGTAGATGCCATGCCAAATGAAGATCACCAAGGAGCCAAGGAATAGAAGCTGACGAGACAAGGACCTTCCCTTAGAGCCAATAGACAGAAGCCTTCTCCTAGAGCTGGCGCCCTGAATTCAGACTTCTAGCCTCCTAAACTGTGAGAAAATAAATTTGTTAAAGCCATCCTCTTGTGGTATTTCTGTTATAGCAGCACTAGATAACTAAGACACAAGTTAAAGATAGAAAATAGTGAACTGGAAGATAAATCCAGAATAAGAAACAAAGCAATAAGGACACATAAAGAGGTGGACGATATGAGAAGGAACACATGGAGAATACAAGGTCCAGCATGTATCCAATAATTCCATAAGGAATGAACAAGGGAGAGGTGAGTTAAATTACTGCCCTCCCCCCATACACACACTTCTTCTGCCTACCACTATTGCCACCTCTCCCATCAGGTTCAGGGATTCTCCTATCAACATTTTGGAAGAAGCAGTGCTGTAGTCCTGTAGGTTGGCAGGGGAGCAATGGAGGAGTGAGTCCCCCAAGGGATGCCGGTAGAGTTGCAATTATTTTCACCAGCTCCTCATCCTAGCAGTGCTATGGTGCTACCTTAAACTCCCCTATGAACATGACACCTGACCAGCCACTGCTGATTTTTGTCTCAGTGGAGACGAAGCAAGCAATAATCCTCTCAAGGCAATGTGAAAGAGAAGCAAGAGGTGAACTTAAAGCTTTCCCCCAAAAATACTGTCCCATCACTGCATCTGCTGACCCTGTTTGCAGCTTACCATCACCCAACCAACAGTCTTTGGTCTCCCCAAGGATTTCCCACAGATTTTTATGTTAGTTAGTCCAATCTATACTTGCTTCCCTTTCCATGGTGTCCATAGGGCTGATCTTGGGGAAGTAAACTAGCCACCTGTGCTTATTCGTTAGGTTTGAAAACTTAGGACCTGTTTTCTTCCATATTATTGTATTTTCTTACTATTTGTTACTGGTGTGTATATTCACCTTGCTAAACAACTGTCTTAGTCATCTAGTGCTGCTATAACAGAAACACCACAAGTGGATGGTTTTAACGAAGAGAAGTTTATTTCCTCACAGTTAAAGTAGGCTAGAAGTCCAAATTCAGGGCATCAGCTCCAGGGGAAGGCTTTTTCTCTCTGTCGGCCTTCTCATCAATGTTCCCCCGGACTAGGAGCTTCTCTGCGCAGGGACCCCTGTCCAAAGGACGTGCTCTGCTCCCAGCACTGCTTTCTTGATGGTATGAGGTCCCCCTGTCTCACTGCTCACTTCTGTCTTTTACATCTCAAGAGATTGCCTCAGGACACAATCCAATCTTGTAGACTGAGTCCTGCCTTACTAACACAACTGCCACCCATCCTCCCTCATTAACATCATAGAGGCAGGATTTACAACACATAGAAAAAATCACACAGTACCAGGAATCATGGCCCAGCCAAACTGATATACACATTTCTGGGGGGACATAATTCAAACCATGACAACAACCTTGTTTGTATCAATAATACATCATAGGTTCTTTTGTGTACTATCATCATCTGAGAATGATAGCTTTGCTTCTTCAATTACGATCCCTATAGTTTCTTTTGCTTGTTCTGTCTCAAATGGTTTGGCTAAGACCCCTGTTATAATATTGAATAGAAGTCATGCAAGTGAGCACTGTTTTCTATTTAACAGTTCATCAACAAGTTAGCCCCTGCTAGTCTGTAGTACCCTTTACTGGGTTAGGAAATTCCCTTTGATACATATATTGCTAAGAGTTTTTTTATATCATGAATTGTTGAATTTTATTAAATCTATTTTCTGCATCAATTGAGGTGATGGTTTTTGCCTTTTATATGCTAATGTGATGAATTTACATTATTAGATGATTTCAATGTAAAAAACAACCTTGTAATCCTAAAATAAACCAACTTAGTCATGACATGAATATTGTGCACTGTTGATTTCATTTGCTAATAACTCGTTTAGGGTTTTTGCATCTATACTCGTGAATGTAGATGCCCTATAATTTTCCTCATATCACCCTTATTTACTATGGGTAGTCAGGTTATACCTGCCACATAAAATGAGTTAGGGAGTTCTTGACGAATTTGTGAAAGACTAAATTTATCAGTTCCTGGAGTGTTTGGTAGACTTTACCTGTGAGATCGTCTAGGGCTTGTGTTTAATTTTCAGGATGATTTTTATATTTAAGTATTCAGCTTTGTTAATGGTTATAGGTTAAATGGTTATCAAAACATTGATGTGTTTCTTGACTCAGTTTTGGTAACTTTTTTCAAGGATTTATCCATTTCACTTAAGTTTTCCAACTTGCTGACATCTGTAGTTATGGCTCTTATTTATTGCCTATTTGCACCTTCTCTTTCTTCATCAATCTTTCCAGACGTTTGTAAATTTTGTTGTTCTTTTCAAAAACACAATATATAGCTTTTGGCTACTACGTCTTTTTTTCTATTTAATTAATTCTGCTTTCATGTTTATTTTCTTCTGCATTTTGGGGACTTATTCTGTTCTTCTACTAATATGCTAAATTAGAGGATTAACTCATTTATTTCAGCTTTTTTTCTTTTCCACTATACTTACTTAAGGCTATAAATTTCCACCTTAACTATTGCTTTAGCTACATGACACAAATTTTGATATATGGCATTATAATTATCATTCAGTTTTATTTCCATATGCCCATTATGATTTATTTTTTGATGCTGAGTAATTTAGAAGCATGCTTTTAAATATAAAAAAATGTTTAATTGTTTTGCAACGTAACTGCATTGTGGTCTATGAGATATCAATTCATTGAAATTTGGCTATACATTTCGATGTTTTACCAACACTTTTGTCTTTTACTGTGAGTAAAATGGGAAGCTACCGTATAGTTTTGAGTAGGGGAGTGACATGATATGACATATTTTGAAAATATTACATTGGCTGCTCTATTGAGGATACACTATAGGGATCAAGGGTAGAAATACAGTCCAGTTAGGGGACTATTGCAGTACTCCAGGTAGAGATAAGGCTATCTACAACCACACCTCTTTGAGCCTCAGATTTTCCTTTAGGGATCATTTTTCTTCTGCCTTAAGTACTTTTTTTAGATGTTCATTTAGTGAGAGTATGGATAGTAAACACACGTGTTTTATTTGTATGAATGTGTCTTTATTTTCCCATCATTATTAAAAAGCAATTTTGCTGGATATACAATTATAGGTTAACGGCCATTTTCTCCCAGATTTTGAGGAATTTAATTATTTCTCAGTATTCATTCTCCTTTTCTTCCTTTTACTAATGGAATCCCCTAAATGTTAGCTGGAACCATGGCACCTAAATAAAGATTACATGTTCCAGCCTCCTTTGCATCTAAATGAAGCTCTTCTTTTATTTATCTATGCTCACCCTCTTGGTGATCTCATCTAGTCCCATGACTTTCAGTGTGTTTAAAGTACCATTTTTATAGTCTTATAAAGTGTGTTTTAATTGTCTTTAAGTGTCTTATGCACCAAACAAATAAGTTCTACAGGAAAAAGAAATCAAGCCTTCAAGAACAGTGTCCAAATAGGACACTGGAGTGGAAAGCCAGGCGTGCTGGCCATAATGAGAAGGAGCAGCAAAATGGAGGAGGAAAATCTAATCAGAAAAAAAGAAATCAGACAAAATAAATTCAACCTCCTTGATAATTCTAACAAGATCCGATCCAGTTGTTTAGTCAACAAATATCCGAGTGCTACATACCACGCCCTGTGCTAAGTGCATCCTGTGAAGGCTGTAGCCTATCTACAAAGGTGCTATGATTTGCTTTTGGATTCCTTGGAGGTAATTCTTTAGGGAGATAAACAGTGTGCTGGTTCTTTTCCCTTTGTCCCTCTTTATCCATTCTTTGTCCTTCACACTGCTCTGTGTGCCAGGATTCTGATCTTTATGGATTATATCAACCGGGCTTCCTTGTCCTCTGGCTTCCAGGTAGGTTTGGCCAGTGGAAGGCTCCAGCATGAGATCAGAGGAAAGGAGAATAGTCTGGAGTATTTCTTCCCCTGCTTCATTTCTGCTTGGCTGCAGATTAGTAGTAGTGGAATTAATCTACCTATGGCCACAGATTCTGTCAGGGAGGCCCTCAGGCATAGTTACAGTTCTCACTTGGTTCTAGTAACAGCTTCCTCTCCCTTCCCTTTCGGGCCTAGGGGTTGCAGTGGCTCCTTGCTGTTACCAACACTGAGTGCTTTACCAACTCTTGTTGGTTCCCTTACCTCTGCCTGTTGTTATTGTTAGTTGCCATCGAGTCAACTCCAATTCATGGTGATCCTATGGACAACAGAACAAAACATTGCCTGGTCCTGCACCATCTTCCTAACTGTTGGTATGCTGGAGCCCACTGTTGCAACCACTGTGTATTCTGAGTGCGTTCCAACCAGAGGGTTCATCTTCCAGCACTGTATCTGACAATATTCTGTCATGGTCCATAGGGTTTTCACTGGTTAATTTCTGGAAGGAGATCACCAGGCCTTTCTTCCTAGTCTGTCTTAGTCTGGAAGCTCCACTGAAACCTGTCCACCATGGGTGACCCTGCTGGCATTTGAAATACTGGTGGCATAACTTCCAGCACCACAGCAACGTGCAAATCACCACAGTGTGACAAACTGACAGATGAGTGGTGGTGGTAACTCCACCTACCCCTCAGTAAATAGTCACTTCTTTAAAAACAAAATCTCTTCAGTTACTCCTTGCAGGGTGGGGTGTCTTCTGTTTCCTGCTGAAATCCTGATCAATATAAAGGTAAAGAGCATCAAGATACACTTCCTGCTCTTAAATTTCTTTAACCATAGAGGTTTCAGTCATATGTTCTATTTCCCTTCTCCACCACCCAAAAAATATTTTTAAAATAACCATGTTAATGCTTAGGGTTTTCTACTATACCTAGGAAGATCTTGTCTGAGAGTGGAGGTTGAAGGGACTAGACACTTATTCAAGAGTCTAGTAATCATTATCTTTTCCATTTGAAGGGGAGACTGTAGCTCTAATTGGAGCATGAAGAGAGTATTTTCAAGGCCTTTCTTTTTTTCCTGTGTCTTTCATTATTTTTACGCCAAGGAGACTAGACTGTAAATCAAGTCCTGGACCTCCTCCATTTCCTTGTAAAGAATTTTAACAATAGTTAATCCAATCTCCTCGCTGTTGAAATAACTGCATGCACCTGAGGCTGTCAGAATGCCACAAAGAGCCAATACTGGTTAAGAATTCTACTCCCAGCAGTAGGAAAAATGTGGCATTTTCTACATAGGATTTTAGGATTGTTCCATTTAATAGCTTATGGAATCATCTGCAGGAAACCTGCACTCCCCTAGAATCTCAGAATTTTTGACTTAGAAACACACAGGCAACTGGCCCATTATTTATTTTACCTAATGAAGAATATTTCCTATCAGATCCATGCAAGATAAGCGAGCAGTCTTTGCTTAAGCATTTCTAGTGTGTCAGGTAATCTAATATGAGCTTTTAAATATTCTATTACCAATGTGTTTATTATTAAAAATGTGTTCCCTTATGTTGAATCAAAATCTGCACAACCAAAACATCTGCCACTTGGAGCCAATAACAGTCTTAGGAGGCAAACAGTCTATGTCCAAGCAATCTTTCTCTTCTTCATGTGTTTATTCATTTCATTTCTAAGATCTAACACAGTGCCTGGCACATAGTAGGCTATCAAAGTTATTGGAGAACTTTTAAATGAGTAAAATATTTAAAGACATCTAAAGTTTAGCAAGACCTCCCCAGGTCTTCTTTAGGACAATCATGACCAATTCCCTTAATCATCTTCAAATGATGGTTTCTAAACATATTATAATTAATTGCCTCCTTTAGATGAACTCAATTTGTTCATGACAATCTGAAAATATGATAACCATGATTGAACAAAGAGTTCAGAAATGAGTTGACAAGACAATGGCACAATATGCAATATGTCTATTCTTTCTTTCCTTTATTTAAAAGTATTGTATTTCTATTAATGGAATCTGAGTGAGTGTTAGCACATGTGATAACCCCACTATTGACTCACATAGAAAGAGCACTTAATTAAAACAGCCAGATTTTCAACCTATTCATTCACTAACTTATTGCCCAGACTGTTTACATAATGAGGGTATAGAATGAACAAGAGATACCAAAAAACCTGCCCTCAGAACTTGCAACTTTTCTGTAAGTTTGAGATTGTTTTAAAACAAAAATGTATTAAAATAAAGGCGTATTAATAAAGGCAAAGTGACAGATAATGAATAAACAAGCAAATGCATAAATAATGATCAGTAATAAGTGTTATAAAAAAATAAAGCAGAGTAAGGAGTTAAAAAGTGATGACAAATGATCAGGTAAGATCTCTATGAGGAGATGATATTTGAGTGGACACCTCACATAACTGAAAGAAGAACACATGCAAAAATCTGAGAGAAGAGCTTTCTAGGCAGAATAATTGCAATATGTTATGCCATCCAAGTGGAATATTTGAGGAACAAGGAGTCTACTGGGGCCAGCAAAGACAGAATAATGGCAAGAGTGACAGAAGATGAGTGGTAGGAAATGAGCGACTAGATCATTTAGGAATTTGTACACCATGGTAACAGATTTGGATTTTATTTTAGGTATTATGGAAAGCCATCGTAGGATTTTGAGCACGAGGATGATGCAATCCGATTTACATTTAAAAACAATTCTCTGGCTACTATATGGAGAAGAGAGAAGAGTGGGAGCAGGAAAACTGAATAGAAGACTTCTGCAATAGATCCCGTGAAAGAGAATCAGTGCTTGGATTAGGGTGTTAACCCAAGAGCAGGATTTTTATATAAATTCCTATTATATTTTTAATTAAACTTTTTAAATTTTAGAGTAGTTTCAGATTTAAGAAAAAGTTGCAAAGACAGTACAGTGAATTCCCATATACCCCACATCAAGTTTCCCCTATTGTTAATATTTTACATCAGCATAATTTGTCAGGATTAATGAAATAATAGTGACATATAAATATTAATTAAGGTACATACATCAGTATTTTAAATTCTATTTTCTTTTTTTAAAAAATAATATTTTAATATGTTTTCAGTGAAAGTTTACACAGAAAATTAGGTTCCCATTGGGCAATTTCTACACAAATTGTTCAGTGACATTAGTTACATTTTTCACAATGTATCAACATTCTCTTTAATTGCATTCTGATTGTTCTACTTCCAGTACTCTAGTTTCCCTGCCTCCTTGTCTTCTTATCTTTGCTTTAGAGGAACTGTTTACCCTTTGGTCTCATATAGATGGTTTTTTAATGGAGCACTGTACTCATGGGTAATATCTTTTATTTTGTGTGCCAATCTGTTCTTTCACTAAAAGGTGACCTCAGGGGGAAGTTTTGGTTCAAGGTTTAAAGAGTATCTCAGGGCAATAGTCTCAGGGAGTCCTCTAGTCTCAACTGGTACAGTAAACCTGGAATTTTTAAGAATTTGAGTTCTGTTCGGAGTTTTTCTCCCATTCTATCAGGGTCCAACTATTGTAGCCCTGATCAGAATGGTTGGTAGTGGTAGCTAGGCACCATTTAGCTCTTCTGGTTTCAGGGTAAATGAGGCTGTTGCTCATGTAGGCTATTAGCCCTGTAGACTAGTTTCTTATCTAAGATTTTGGTTTCCTTCTTTCTTTTTTGCCCCTGACTAGTAGAGACATAGACCAACAGTTGTATCTCAGAGGGCTGCTCTCAAGCTTTCAAGCCCCCACACGCTACTCACCTCACCAGGATTATTATTATTATGCCGGTTGACTGAGTTTCCCATGAGACTTAGGTCCTAAGCCTTCAAACCCAGAAAACCAATCTTGCAATGTGTTTGGTTATATCTGAGAAGTATCTAAAACTGTGTCCTTTATGAATACATATGCGCCCATGCACATATCTGTACTTAAAACCCATTGCCATTGAGTCGATTCTGATCCACAGTGACCCGACAAGTCAGAGTAGAACTGCCCCATAGGGTTTCCAAGGAGCAGCTGGTGGATTCAAACTACCGACCTTTTGGTTAGCAGCCATAGCTCACCGTAGCTCTTAACCACCGCGACATCAGGGCTCCTATCTGTACTTAAACATACATATAAACACTCGTATGTACACTCCTGTACCTACCAGTACACATATATGCCTATACGCCTACACATGTGACCATACACTCGCATTTTGGTTATTACTGGTGGTGGTGTCATCAAATTGTATATGTCATATTCTTTAGTACAAACATCCTTTTCTTTATGAACTTCTTAGTAGCATCATTTACTTTGGTCAAGCTGTGCTCATTACACCTACATTAGGTGCTACTTTTCCCAACACTAAAAATAACAAGTATCTATGATCTAGAGAGTGATTTCCCCTCCTCCCCTACCCATTTCTGGTAACCACCAATAAACATTGTCCTCTGTATATATATAACTATTCTTTTCTTCTTAAAAAAGTGGGAATATACAATATTTGTCCTTATGTGATTGACTTATTTCATTTAGCATTATGTCCTCCAGATCCATCCATGTTATAATATGGTTCACAGACTCATCACTGTTCTCCATGGTTGTGTAGTATTCCATTGTATGTATGTGCCATATTTTGCTTATCCATTCATCTGTTGAGGGGCACTTAGGCTGTTTCCTTTTTTTTTTTTGCTACTGTGAATAATGCTGCAATGAATAAAGGTGTGCCTATGTCTGTCTGTGTCTCTTTTATTAGATCTCTAGGGTATATCTAGGAGTGGTACTGCTGGATTATAAGGTACTTCTATTTCTAGTTCTGTCAGGAAGCACCATATCCTTTTCCACAGTAGTTGCACCATTTTACAGTTCCACCAGCAATGGATAAGGGTTCCAATCTACGCACATCCACATCATCATTTGCTGTTAACTGTTTTTTTTTTTTTATTAATCAATACCATTTTAGCCAGGGTGACTAGTTTTGATTTACATCTCTCTGATGGCTAATGATCTTGAGTATCTTTTCATGTGTTTGATGGCTACTTGAATGTCCTCTTTGGTGAAGAGTCTGTTTATGTCCTTTGTCCATTTTTTGATTGGGTTGTCTTTCTGTTGTTCAGTTGTTGATGTTTTCTATATATTTTAGAGATTACACCCTTATCATATGTCATTTCCAAAGATTTTTTTTCCAGTCTGTAGGTTGTCTTTTTACTCTTGTTGAAGTCTTGTGATGAGCGTTGTTGATGTTGTTAGGTGCCGTCGAGTCAGTTCCAACTCACAGTGACTCTACGTACAACAGAATGAAATAATGCCCGGTCCTGCACCATCGTAATAATCGCTATTATGCTTGAACCCATTGTGGAAGCCACTGTGTCAATCCATTTTGTTGAGGGTCTTCCTCTTCTTCACTGACCCTCTATGTTACCAAGCATGATGTTCTTCTTCAGGGACTGGTCCCCCCTAATAACATGTCCAAAGTATGTGAGACAAAGTTTTGCCATCCTTGTTTCTAAGAAGCATTCTGGCTTTACTTCTTCCAAGATAGATTTCTTCATTCTTTTGGCAATCCATAGCATATTCAATATTCTTCACCAACACCATAATTCAAAGACATCAATTCTTCTTTGTTCTTCCTATTCAGTGTCCAGCTTTCGCATGCATATGAGGCAGGTGAAATTACCATGGTTTGGGTCAGGTGGACCTTAGTCCTTAAAGTGACATCTTTGCTTTTTAACACTTTAAAGAGGTCTTTTGCAGCAGATTTGCCCAATGCAATATGTCATTTGATATCTTGATTGCTGCGTCCATGGGTGTTGATTGTGGATCCAAGTAAAATGAAATCCTTGAAAACGTCAATCTTTTCTGTTTCATCATGATGTTGCTTATTGGTCCAGTTGTGAGGATTTTTGTTTTCTTTATGTTGAGGTGTAATCCATACTGAAGGCTGTAGTCTTTGACCTTCATCAGTAAGTGCTTCAAGTCCTCTTCACTTTCAGCAAGCAAGATTGAGTCATCTGCAAAACGTAGGTTGTTAATGAGTCTTCCTCCAATCCTGATGCCCTGCTCTTCTTCATATTGTCTAGCCTTTCGGATTATTTGCTCAGCATAAACATTGAATAAGTATGGTGAGAGGATACAACCCTGATGCACACCTTTCCTGACTAAACCACACATTATCCTCTTATTCTGTTCGAACAACTGCCTCTTGGTCTATGTACAGGTTCTTCATGAGCACAATTAAGTGTTCTGGAATTCCCATTCTTTGCAATGTTATCCATAATATGTTATGATACACACAGTCGAATGCCTTTGCATAGTCTGTAAAACACAGGTAAACATTTTTCTGGTGTTCTCTGCTTTCAGCCAGGATTCATCTGACATTAGCAACAATATTCCTCATTCCACGTCCTCTTCTGAATCTGGCTCAAATTTTGGCAGTTCCCTGTCGATGTACTGCTGCAACCGTTTTTGAATGATTGTCTTAGGCTGGGTTCTCTAGAGAAGCAAAATCAGTAAAGCATATAAATAAATACAGAGAGAGATTTATATCAAGGAAATGGCTCACATGATTGTAGAGGCTGGAACATCCCAAGTCCGTGGATCAGGATACAGTCTTCTCCTGATTTACATAGTCGCAGGGGCTGGCGAACCCAAGATCAGAAGGTCAGAGAGCAGGGCTCTTGCTCAGAGGCTGTAAATATTGACGAATCCCAAGATCAGCGGGCAAGACCGCAAGGCTTCTCCCGATTCACATAGCTGCAGGGGTTGGTGAATCCAAGATCAGCAGGAAAGCTGCTAGCTCAAGTCCCAAGAACCAGAGGTCAGACAAACAGGAGCCAGCTGCAGGATCCAGTGCAGGCAAAAGCCAGACCATCAGTTTATATTCAGAAGCAGGTTACATGCCCAAGGAAACTCCCCTTCAACTGATTGGCTACTCACAGCAGATCCCATCATGGGGGTGATCACATATAAACACCGAGAATCATGGCCCAGCCAAGATGACACAATCTTAACCATCATAATGATCTTCAGCAAAATTTCACTTGCGTGTGATATTAATGATATTGTTTGGTAATTTTCACATTCTGTTAGATCACCTTTCTTCGGAACAGGCATAAATATGGATCCCTTCCAATCTGCTGGCCAGGTAGCTGTCTTCCAAATTTCTTTGCATAGATGAGTGAGCACTTTCAATGCTGCATCTGTTCGTTGTTACATCTCAATTGGCATCTTGTCAATTCCTGGAGTCTTGTTTTTTCGCCCATGTCTTCAACGCAGCTTGGACTTTCTCCTTCGGTACCATCAGTTCTTGATCCTATGCTACCTCCTGAAATGACTGAACATAGACCAATTCTTTTTGGCACAGAGATTCTGTGTATTTCTTCTTTTGATGCTTCCTGCGTTGTTTAGTGTTTTGCCCATAGAATCCTTCACTATTGCAACTCAAGGCTTGAATTTTTTCTTCAGTTCTTTCAGCTTGAGAAATGCTGAGCATGTTCCTCCCTTTCGGTTTTCTAACTCCAGGTCTTTGCATATGTCATTATAATACTTTGTCTTCTCGAGCCACCCTTTGAAATCTTCTGTTCGATTCTTACTTCGTCATTTCTTCCATTCGCTTTAGCTACTCAATGTTCAAGAGCAAGTTTCAGAGTCTCTTCTGACATCATTTTGGTCTTTTCTTTCTTTGCTGTCTTTTTGATGATCTCTTGTTTTCTTCATGTATGATGTTCTTGATGTCATTCCACAACTCATCTGGTCTTTGGTCATTAGTGTTCAATCATCAAATCTATTCTTGAGATAGTCTCTAAATTCAGGTGGGATATACTCAAGGTCATACTTTCACTCTTGTTCTAATATTCTTCAACTTCAACTTGAAATTGCATATGAGCAATTGATGGTCTGTTCCACAGCCAGCCCCTGGCCTTGTTCTGATTGATGATATTGAGCTTTTCCATAGTCTCCTTCCACAGATGTAGTCGAGATCTGATTCCTGAGTTTTCCATCTGGTGAGGTCCGTGTGTATAGTCGTCCTTTATTTTGTTGAAAAAAGTTATTTACAATGAATAAGTCATTGGTCTTGCAAAATTCTATCATGTGATCTCCAGCGTCGTTTCTATTGGCAAGGCCATATTTTCCAACTACAGATCCTTCTTCGTTTCCAACTTTTGCATTCCAATCACCAAGAATTATCAATGCATCTTGAATACCTGTTTGATCAATTTCAGACTGCAGAAGTTGGTAAAAATCTTCAATTTCTTCATCTTTGGCCCCATGCATCTGTCAGTTTGTCATACTGTGGTGGCTTGCATGTTGCTGTGATGCTGGAAGCTATGCCATCAGTATTCAAATACCAGCAGGATCACTCATGATGGAATGTACTAAGTGTGAGTCCAGGAAAATTGGAAATTGTCAAAAGTGAAATGGAATGCATTAACATTGATATCCTAGGCATTAGTGAGCCAAAATGGACTGGTATCGGCCATTCTGAATCAGACAATAATATGGTCTACTATGCCGGGAATGACAAATTGAAGAGGAATGGTGTTGGGTTCATTGTTAAAAATAACATTTCAAGATCCATCCTGAAGTACAACGCTGTCCATGATAGGATAATATTCATACATGTACAAGGAAGACCAGTTAATATGACTATTATTCAAATTTACTCACCAACCACTAAGACCAAAGATTTGATGAGTATAAGTATTTAATTTTTATGAGGTTCCAATTATCTAATTTGTCTTCTGCTATTCATGCATTTGTAGTTATGTTCATTAGCCTATTTTTTTAAAAAAAAAAAGTCCCCTAGTTTTCTCTCTCTGTTTTCTTCCACAAACTTTATAGTTTTAGGTTTAACATTTAGGTTTTTAATCCATTTTGAGTTAGTTTTTGCATATGGTGTGAGGTATGGGTCCTGTTTCATTTTTCTGCAAGTGGATATCCAGTTTTGCCAGCACCATTTATTAAAGAGACTGTTTCTTTCCCATTGAATGAACTTTGATCCCTTGTCAAAAATTAGTTGTCCGTAAATGGATGGATTTATGTCTGTGTTCTTAACTCTATTCCACTGTTCTATGTCTATCGCTGAACCAATACCTGGCAGTTTTGATTACAGTGGCTGTATAGTATGTTTTGATATGGAAGAATGTGGGGCCTCCTACTTTGTTCTTCCTCAATATTGCTTTGGCTATTTGGGGCCTCTTTCTTTTCCATATAAAGTTGGTCATTAGTTTTTCCATTTCAGTAAAGAATGTTGTTGGGATTTGTATTGGGATAGAATTGTATGTGTAGATCGCTTTAGGCAGTATTGATGTTTTCACCATATTAAGTCTTCCAATTCATGAGCACGGAATGTCCTTCCATTTATGTAGGTATCTTTTAGTCTCTTGTAATAGTGTTTTATGATTTTCATTGCATAAGTCTTTTACGTCCCTGGTTAGGTTAATTCCTAGGTAAATTTCTTTAGTTTTTACCTAATGCCGTCATATCTCCTTAGGCTCCTCTAGACTGTGAGAGTTTTCTTAGCCTTTCCTTGTTTTTGATCACCTTGCCAATTTTGAGGAGTACTGGTCAGGTATTTTGTAGAATATTCCTCATTTGGGGTTTTCTGATGTTTTACTAACAATTAGACTGGAGAGATGGGTTTTGGGAAGGAAGATCACAGAGATAAAGTGCTATTCTCATCACAATATGACTTATCACTATTGATGTTAACTTGATCACCTGTATGGGCTAGTGTTTGTCAGGTTTCTCCACTGTAAGGTTACTTCCTATTCCCAACACCACCTTTTATACAGCACACTTTGGAAAGAAGTCACTATGTGTAACTCACACTTAACGGGTGGGGAGTTAAGCTTCACCTCTTTGAGGGAATATCTTCATAAATTATTCAGAAATTTTCTGCACAAGAGACAAATCCCTCCTCCCTCATTTATTTATGTATTTTATTTAATCATCTTTATCAATTTGGACTCATGGCTATGTATTTTATACTTTGGGTTATAATCCAATAGTATGTTATTTATTTTGTTGCTGAAATTGTTTCAGCTTTGACCATTGGGAGCTCTTTCAGTTTGCTCCTGTAACCTTTTGACAAACACCCATTGTTGTTGTGATTTGTTTTGTATTTTGGGGAGGGGCTGGTGTGTTTTGTTTTGTTTTAGCATTTCCTTATTTTCTGGCACTAAAAGATGTTCCAGGTTCATCTTGTGTATTCCCTGCCACAGCCCTTAAAAAAAAAAAAAAAAAAACCATTGCTGTCTAGTCAACTCCCACTCATAGCAACCCAATAGGATAGAGTAGAACTGACCCATAGGGTTTCCACTGAGCAGCTAGTAGACTCAAACTGCCGACGTTTTGGTTGGCAACTGATCTCTTAACCACTGCACCACCATGGCTCCCTAGAATCAGCCATTTCTTCAAAGAGGTATGTGTCCAAGTACATATGGATGTCCAATTGTTCTAGCACCATTTTTTGAAATGACTGTCTTTTCTCCATTGAATTGCCTTTGCGTCTATGTCAAAAATCTGTTGACTATATATCTTATTATATTTTTTTCGTTAATTTTGAACCATAATTACATCCTGTCAAAACAGTTTTGTGTTTTCATTTTGACAGAAAGTACATCTTCCATCCCAGAGTCAGCAATAATTTGGTAAGTACATTCTCCAACAAACATCTGACAAGCGTGTTGCATAGTTCAGTGCTGTGGACAGAATGCTGAAGCATTCCTCTAGAAATGTCTTCCAGGTTCATATTGATTTAGGAATTGAACTTTTTATTTGGCTTTTCTACTGTTATCCATAATTCTTCAAAACATATAAACAATGATAAACCAAAAAAAAAAAACCAAAAACAAACCCGTTGCTTTCGAGTCAATTCCGACTCATAACAACCCTATATGATAGAGTAGAACTGTGTTATAAAGTTTCCAAGGCTGTAAATCTTTACAGAAAACCCATCTTTCTCCTATGGAGTGGCTTGTGGGTTTGAACCTCCAGCCTTTTGGTTAGCAGGCTGGCACTTTAACAACTGCGCCACCACAGTTCCTTATAAACAATGATGGTATATATCTATAAGGAGGTTCTGACAGTCAATTCAGACAATGTTGAATTCATTTGAAATTAGGAAATACTCTGCAATTATCTTCTCTTATAGCTGAGGTTTCAGTTTGCCCTCAATAGAGCTTATTTTACCCTTCCCAATTTGCCAAGTTATGTAGTTCTCTTTTCTCTTAAGTCCTTCCTTGTTTATGCTGCATAGAAGATAACTAAAAACACTCTATTGCTTGCATTTCTGGACTTTATCTTCACTGACACTATCCTTTTGGGATTAGGTCACTCTTATGAATTTGTCCTTGGTCTTGTATTCTTTATTTTATCTTTTAGAAAATTTCCGTTTAAATCTGAGCTCATCAGACTAAAGAGATATGACATATATATTACAAGACTCTGAACCGGATCCTTCTGCTATAAAGACATTACTGGAACAATTGGTAAAACTTGAATGAGGTCTGAGTATTAGATGGTAGACATGTATCAAAGATAATTTAATCATTTTGATGATTATATGGTGACTATGTAGAAGAATATCCTTGTTTTTAGGAAACACTAAAGTGTTCGGGAGTATTGGGGCACTACTCTCAAAATGGTTCAAGAAAAGACTTCTTTGTAGGAAACTCGCAGCTTTTCCGGAAGTTTGAGATTGTTTCAAAATAAAAATGGACAAATTTTTAAAACTTGTGCTCATCTGACAAAATTAAAGTATTCACATCGGCTTCTTAAAATGTTCCCTTCTTGCTTTTCCTCCCTAAAGGAATTACTCACAGTTGTGAAACTGGAAATTCATTTTCAGAGTCCCCTATCTCCCTCTATCCATATCCCCCTTTCAAGTTTCTGTATGAGTTATATGTGTTTTTTCATTACTTTTTAGAAATCATCTCTCCTTGTCTACCTATGCTGATGAATTTTCAGATGCGATGGTCAGTCCTGTTTCTTCAAATTCCCTATTACCCCCATATCAAAAACCATTTCTTGGTGGCTCCTTAAAATTAAGTCCAACATAGCAGCTCCCCTCATGGCTTTCCCCACCTAATGGAAAAGGAAACTGCCAGGACAAGTAGAAAATATTTTTCAGATATTCTCTGCCTTGCATTTCTCCCTTCATCCTCATTCTTTACTGTGTTTTCCTCCTTCCTGACTGAGGCTGCCATACAGATGTGTGGCTTCCTAATTTAAAAGAAATGAGTCAACACATCATCAAAATTCTTACAAAGCACATGATTAAAAAAAAAAACCCATTGCCACTGAGTCGATTCCGACTCATAGCGACCCTTCTGACGGGGTAGAACTGCGCCATAGGGTTTCCAAGGAGCAGCTGGTGGATTCGAACTGTCGACCTTTTGGTTTGCAGCCAAGATCTTAAGCCACTGCGCCATGACTGGAAGTCTAAATTCAGAGATTTACTTGAGTCAGAGAAGGTATGATATGCCAATCTCTTTATTCCTCCTAGATCTTCCAATCAAGGAACTTCTTCGGATATTTTGGAGCAGGAGATCTTCTGAAACATCTTCCTTATTCTGAGCAAGTATTGTTAGAAAGTAACAGTACCCCCTGTACTTTCTTGGCCCCGGTTTATGAAGAAATACTGACTTCTTATCATGCCTTTGGAAGAAGAAATGGGGTCACAACTAGTCTTAGGATCCCTACCCCTCCTCCTTTTCCCACCTCCCCATCTCCTCTACCATTTCTTGCATTCACATTTTTCTCAGAGCTAAGAAATTTAAGTCCGGCCCCTGCAACCAGTTAATCTAAGTATTTAATTTCTGCTGCTTTTTGTTTAAAAAAAATACTGTAAGTCCTGTGTAGCTTCTACTTTGATTTTATTTTATGTTACAGAAGAATTATTTTGATGTGTATACTGAGAAAGCAAAATAATTTACAAACATCAAAAATAAAAATGCACAGACGTCCAGGCAACATGGTGCTATAGTCAGAAGCACCACACTGTCCCTCCGCAGCAAAGATCTGAAAAACCAAGCCGAACAGAGTCACACATCAATCCAGAAAACCTAAGCATCAAATGAAGAGAGAAACAACTCAGCCAAGCACCCAATGAAATAAGAAACTGACCAAGAACAGAGAGCGAGGAGAGATATATGCAGAGGTCCCCTATCAGCTACTGCAGTATGGATCCGCCATCTTGGACTCCTATTGGAGATTAGCAAACATGGGGTACGAGAAAGCAGCTTCATGGAGCTTCCAGCAGAAGACAGAACAACCGGTAACCAGTGATATACGCTTTCCCACTTCCCACCCTTCTTTACCCCAACTCGGCCTGCTCTGCTTCCTGTGGCCAGTCTCTTGGCCAGGAAGCACCACCTTCACTCTAGCGTCGCTTGGATTCCACCCACCCGCACTGGATGGCTCCCTAAGTGCCATTTGTTGGCTGCTGGTGTAGCTTTTTTCCGCTTCTTTAGATTTCTTCCTTACCTCTCACCACCTCCCCCTCCTTTCTCTCAAATATCTGGCTCCGTGCACCATCTTTGAAAGGCTGTGAAATGCTGCTCGAATGTGAAACTCCTTCCTGGCCTGTGCTGCCACACTGGTGGGATCCCGGGGCTTTTTGTTTTCTCGACTGAGAAACTGCTTCCCATGCTGGTGGGACCCCCAGGGCTTTTTTCTTTGTTTGTTTGTTTGCTCTAATTTGTTCTGTTTTGATTTGTTTGTTTGCTTTCTTTTTCTTTTCTCGGCTTGGGAGCCCCTTATGGCCAGGCAGTACCACGTGGCTTAGAAGCTACTCCCTTACTCTGCGCAGACGCAGAGGAACATCCCTGGGGGCACTTTTTTTTCTTGATTTTTTTGGGGGGTATTTCTTTTTGTTTTCCTTTTTTTTCTTTCTTTGTTTCATTTTCTTCTCTCTCTTACTCCCTTTTTGTCTTTCTTCATTTTCAGTTTCTCGATTTATTCATTTTTTTCTTTTACCATTTTCTTTTCTTTTTTTCATTTTTGCTTTTCCCCATTTCTCAGCCTCTCATCTCTCCAATCCAACATCAAGCTCCCTTAGCACTCCTTTTTGTTTGTGTGCATGTTTTTGGCTCCTGTTCCTCTTTCCTCTCTCTCATCTTCCCCATACCCATATTAGCTCCACACATCACAATCTCCCCCCTCCTTCCTGCGTACCTGCATGGTGGGCTGAACATCACACTCCCAAGCAGCACAGGCATGGCATACTGGAACCTGTCCTGCAATGACTGCCGGTCCACAATGTCAGCCCTAGTATGTGCCACAAACAGCCCATCCCAGCAACTCCCCTTCAGCTGGACCTGTGCTGCTGTACCATACCTGAGAGACTGACCCTGCCCACTGAAGAAGGAGGTGAAAAGTATCACGCCCACAGACGAGCAAACAACAAACAACGCACAGCTCGCCTGCTCAGACATAATCAAATAAAACAAAAAAGCAGGACGAAACAAACAAATCTACATTCAATAAATGAGGAAAATAACTACTGAATGCTCAAAAGTCAGCAGAAAATATCAAAACATATACAAAAACAAGACAGGATGGTTCCAGTAGGTGTCTAAAATAAAATATCAAATGACTGTCCAGTAGAAGAAAAGGCACTAGAACTAACTGATAGGGAATTCAAATCTCTAATATTCAGAATTATCCACGAGTTGAAGCAAAAAGCGGGAAAAAAGACAAACTCATGGAAACACCAGACAAATTCATGGAAACACCAGACAAATTCATGGAAAACACAGACAAAAAAAATTGAAGAATTCAGGAAAATAATACAGGAACAAATGCTAAAATAAATTCACAATTAGAAATCATACAAAAACAACAATTAGAAATCCAAAAGACAAACAACAAGATTTCAGAAATGGACAGTGTCATAGAAGGGCTGAGGAGCAGGTTTGTTTAAAATGATGGAAGACAGGATCAGTGAAATTGAACACTTGGATACAACTCTGCTGGAGGAAAAATCAGAAAAAAGAATGAAGAAAAATGAATAAACCCTGAGAATTATGTGGGATACAATCAAAAGCAAAAATATGCAAGTGATTGGAGTTCCAGAACACAGGGAGAAAATAGAAAACAAAGAGAGGATCATTGAAGAACTGCTGACAGAAAACTTCCCCAATATCATGAAAGATGAAAAGCTGACCATCCAAGAAGCTCAACGAACCCAGTATAGGATAGACTCCAAAAGAAAATCACCAAGGCATATCATAATCACGATCACTAAAACCAAAGACAAACAAAGAATACTGAGAGCAGCTCAAGAAAAGCAAAAAGTCACATAAAGAGCAGAAACAATAAGGCTAAGCTCAGATTATTCGGCAGAAACCATGCAGGCAAAAAGGCAATGAGATGACATATATAAAACCTTGAAAGAAAAAAACTGCCAGCCAAGAATAATATATCCTGCAAAACTCTCATTCAAATATGAGGGTGAAATTAGGTCATTTCCATATAAACAGAAATTAAGGGACTATTTAAAAACCAAACCAAACTTACAAGACTTATTAAATGGAGTCCTTCAATCTGAGAACAAAAAAAAATCAGACCACAGGCTGAATATAGGGCACAGGATTCTACTAGCCAGATACAAACCTAGGAAATGAACTCTTAAGGACTACCCAAAACCAAAATAATTACAACAGGGAACCAGAGAGGTTAATCTCTAAACAACAACAGCATCAAAACAATAAAAGAGGGAATAAATGGTGCAGGTATAGAACCTTCTAATGGAGAGGAAGGTAAGGTGATACCAAGTAATAATAGACTGGTTCAAACCTAGGAAGAGAGGGTAAATTTCAAGGTAACCACAAAGAAAGTAAACAAACCTACTCATCAAAATAAAAATGAAAAACATAAAGTCTCAGTAAAAACAAAAGCTACAAAAACAAAAGCAATGAAAGAAAAATCCACAAACAAAAGGAACTCAGCACAGGAGAGTAAGAGGAACAAAGAAAACGTCAGCACCACAATAAAAAAAAATCACTACAAAATGACAGCAATAAACTCACACCTACCAATAATTACACCGAATGTAAATAGCCTCAATGCACCCATAAAAGATGGAGAATAACAGAATGGATTAAAAAACAGGATCCATCCATGTGCTGTCTATAAGAGACACACCTTAGAAACAAAGACGTAAATTTATTAAAAAATCAAAGGATGGAAAAAAATGTATCAAGCAAACAGCTACCAAAAAAGAGCAGGAGTGGCAATACTAACCTCAGATTATTAGACTTTAAAACAAAATCCACCATAAAAGACAAAGAAGGACACTATGTAATGATTGAAGGGACGATCCATTATGAATACATAACCATAATAAACATCCATACACCCAATGGCAGGGCTCCAAAATACATAAAACAAACTCTAACAGCACTGAAAAGAGAAGTTGACAGTTCCACAATAATAGGAGACTTCAACACACCACTCTCGGTAAAAGACAGAACATATAAAAAGAAACTCAGCAAAGATACAGAAGACCTAAAGGGCACAATCAGCCAACTGGACCTCATAGACATATATAGAACACTCCATCCAACAGCT
>NW_004444036.1:7492363-7501873 GCF_000243295.1 Trichechus manatus latirostris
ATAAATGGAAAAACATACCATGCTCATGGATAGGCAGACTCAACATAGTGAAAATGACAATTCTACCCAAAGCAATTTACAAATACAATGCAATCCCAATCCAAATACCAACAGCATTCTTTAAAGAGATGGAAAAACCAATCATTAACTTTATATGGAAAGGGAAGAAGCCCTGGATAAGTAAAGCTCTATTGAAGAAGGATAAAGTAGGAGGACTTGCACTACCTGACTTCAGAACATACTATACAGCTACAGTAGTCCAAACAGCCTGGTACTGGTACAACAACAGATACATTGACCAATGGAACAGAATTGAGAACCCAGATGTAAATTCATCCATCTACGGTCACCTGATCTTTGACAAGAGCCCAAACTCCATCAGATGGGGAAAGACAGTCTTTTTAACAAATGGTGCTGGCAAAACTGGATGTCCATCTGCAAAAAAATGAAACAGGACCCATACCTCACACCATACACAAAAACTAATTCAATCTGGATCAAAGACCTAAACATAAAGCCAAAAACTATAAAGTTCATAGAAGAAAAAACAGGATCAATGCTGGAGGCCCTAATGCACGGCATTAACAGCATACAAACCATAACCACCAACACACAAACCCACGAATATAAAATAGATTACTGGGATCTTCCAAAAATTAAACACTTATGCTCATCAAAAGACTTCACCAAAGGAGTAAAAAGAGAACCTACAGACTGGGAAAAAATTTTTGGACATTACAAGTCAGACAAAGGTCTAATGCTTATGATCTAGAAGAAAAGCCAACACCTTTATAACAAAAAGACAAATAATCCAATTAAAAAATGGGCAAAGGAAATGAACAGACACTTCACCAAAGAAGACATTCAAGCGGCCAACACACACATGAGGAAATGCTCGCGATCACTAGCCATTACAGAAATGCAAATTAAAACCACAATGAGATACCATCTCACCCCAAAATTACTGGCAGGAATCAAAAACAGTGGAAATAACAAATGTTGGAGAGGCTGCGGGGTGACTGGAACTCTTATGCACTGATGGTAGGAATGCAAAATGATACAATCATTTTGGCAAATTATATGGTGCTTCCTTAGAAACCAAGAAATAGAAATACCATATGATCCAGCAATCCCACTCCTAGGAATATATCCTAGAGAAATAAGAGCCATCACATGAATAGATGGATGCACACCCATATTCATTGCAGCACTGTTCACAACAGCAAAAAGATGGAAACAACCTAGACACCCATCAACAGATAAATGGATAAACAAACTATGGTACATACACACAATGGAGTATTATGCAATGATAAAGAACAGTGATGAATCTGTGAAGCATCTCATAACATGGATGAAACTGGAGGACATTATGCAGAGTGAAATAAGTCAATCACACAAGGACAAATATTGTATGAGACCTCTACTGTAAAAACTCATGTAAAAGTTTACACACAGAAAGAAACAATCTTTGTTGGTTACAAGGGATGGGAGGGGTGGGGGGGAACTAAATAGATAACAGGTAAGTGGTAACTTTGGTGAAGGGTAAGACAGTAGTACACAATACTGGGGAAGCCAGCACAACTTGTACAAGGAAAGGTCATGGAAGCTCTATAGAAACATCCAAGCTCCCTGAGGGACTTAATTGCTGGTGAAGGGCTGTGGGGACCATGGTCCTGGGGAACATCTAGCTCAACTGGCATAATACAGTTTATAAAGACAGTGTTCTACATTCTACCTTGATGAGTAGCATCTGGGGTCTTAAAAGCCTATGAGCAGCCACCTAAGATACTCCACTGGTCTCACCCCTTCAGGAGCAAGGGAGAATGAAGAGAACAGGATACAAGGAAAAGATTTGTCCAAAGGACTAATGGACCACAGCTACCACGGCCTCCACCAGACTGAGTCCAGTACAGCTAGATGGTGCCTGGCTACCACCACTAACTTCTCTGACCATGATCACAATAGAGGGTTCTGGACAGAGCTGGAGAAGGATGAGAAGAAAATTCTAACTCACCAAAAAAAAGACCAGATTTATTGGCCTGACAGATGGGAGAAACCCCGAGAGTATTGCCCTCGGACATCCTTTTAGCTCCGTGGTGAAGTAACTCCCAAAGTTCACCGTTCGGCTGGGGATTGGACAGCCTCAGAAAACAAAGCGGGAGTAATGAGGCACAGCAGTCCAGGGACAAGGACTAGAAGGCAGGAGGGGACATGAATGCTGGTGATACAGAACCCAAGGTTAAGAAGGGACAGTGTTGACATGTTGTGGGGTTGTTAACCATTGTCATAGGGCAATATGTGTACTAACTGTTTAATGAGAAACTATTTGTTCTGCAAACCTTCATCTAAGATCCAAAAAAAAAAAAGAGAATTATCTATGTGAGATCAAATTGACAACAGCAACTCAAAAGGTCTGATGGGAAGCCTAGGGGGCAGTGAGTTGAAGATAATGGTGATGGAATAATTTGGAAAACGATAGTGAGAATAGCAGCACAACTGGAAGAATATAGTCGATGTCACAGAATTGTACATGTAGAAACTTTGGAAATGGTGTAACTTTGGCTATGTATATTTTCACCAAAAAAAAAAAGTCCTCTAAGGTTGAGAAGGGAGAGTATTGACATGTCGTGGGGTTGTTAATCAATGTCATAAAACAATATGTGTACTGAATGTTTAATGAAAAACTCTTTGTTCTATAAACCTTCATCTAAAGTACAACAACAACAAAAAAGATTTGGAAAAAATGCACAAAAAAGCTTTGAGATCAAGCATTACACAGTAATCCAAGTTTCATAGAAGTTTGTGTTAAATACAGGCATTACATGGTCATTCTTCTAGAAAGTGAAATCCCATTATATCAGGCCTATACGTAATGATTGTTTCACAATAATAATGTGAAGTATTAATCAAATTGGAAAGCCCTAGCCAATGGCCTATAAAGCAATTTCCCCCTCATTTAACACAGTCCAACTTTAAAGTGCATTTGTATTTACTTCAGGGCCTTTAAAAAACCTACTAGTGGTTTCTTTTTTTCCCTGTGTTGATTTTTTCCATATACATAATGTACGGAACTAAGCAGTCATGGTTACATGATAATTAAGAGAAACAAATTGGTAATAATCAATTTAAAAAACAAAAAAAGTAACCACAATATCTTAAAATTTAAAAGGGTCTCATAGGGCAATGAGATAATTCAAAGATAGTGAGGCAATAAGCTGAAAGCAACCACTATATAAAAGAGGCCCTGACTGAATAATGATTAACAGAAGACTACCCTTTTGATACACGCTGGGGAATTGCTTCCAAGTGCTCTTTTCTGAGCTAGAGAAATCCTATTGCATCTTTCAACCAATCTCTATTTCCTGGAAGCCTGACTTTCAAAATAATTCGTATTGTTTCTCATGCTACTTTCCAGCAGGTGACAAGCTTTAACCGTTGCCACGCTCTTACATGATTTTTGAGTATGAGGAAGCAATCTGGCTGAGCCAGAATTCCAGGTCTAAATTTTGGTTCTCTTTGCAAAGGCTGAAGGGTTTATGATTAAGTCTGGTCTTGAATTGGAAAAATGTGGTGCTATGTTCAAAAGAAACTGCTAGCTGACCCCCACATCCATTCCTTCTTCTTCCTAGACACCCAGTTAGAGTATATGTCTCAACTGCCCTTACAGGCAGGTGTGGCCATGGACTAATTTTTAGCCAATAAAATGTGAGCAGAAGAAATACACACCACTTTCAAGGTTGGTCCATAAAAGCCATCCTACCTATACATGATCCTCCATAACCTGTCTCCTCCCCTGTGTGGTCTTGGAAGCTATGCATTAAAGTTGATAGAGCCACATGATGGAAGAAGTCTAGATATCCAAATCGTCATAAATTGTAAATCTCCCTGCTAATGAGGAACACTGTGAGTGGGAAATATATTTTTATTGTGCTGAGGAACAGAGGGTTGGAGGTTTGTCTTACAGCAGCTAGCATTGCCTTAACTAACACACCTCAGTTGTCATCATTATTTGCAGGGAGTCAAAGGCAGAGGCATCTCCTATTACAGAGTAGTCACAGTCACAACCTTCCCAAGATTGAAACTGCCTGAGACTCACATGTTTGTTAAGCAACGTCGGAGCAAGAGAAAGCTTTTCTTGTGCTACATCCAAGGAGTAGATGGAACTGTGTGCTGATGACCAAAGGAGACTCCAGTATGGGTCATTTGTCCTCCTCCCCATCAGACACCCCAGCAGGCCTGCATTCTCAGAAGAGAACAAATGTTGTAGTAACTTCCAGAAATGAATGTGTACAACTAAGATTACAGATTTACAGGAAAGCAAACCCATCTATTACTTACAATCATTTCATTACTTCCTTTCACATGGTAATAAACTCTCTTTCAGTCATTCTACAAAATATTCACTTATTAGGCACTTTTTGGGAACTAGAAATATTGCAACAGAATTGACATGCAGCAATCTGGAACAAGATGGCAGTGGGAGTAACTGCGTGTTCCCATCTCCCCACAAAAAGAAAAAACAAAACAACCCAAGCAGAAACTGGCAAAACCAACTCTGTCAGAACTCTGGAAACCAAAGGGTTATAGCAAGTAAGTGAACACTGAACTAATAAAAAGGCAACAAATGAATGGTAGAAAAGCTTTGGTTTTCTACTAGACTGTGCCCCAACCCCTCCCCTATACTTGACGTGACCATCTTAAAATGGTGGCGGCCGACAGTCCCAGAGAGGGAGCCTAGTCTCTGGCTCTAGACAGAACAGAGCAGACTTTGTTTTCAAATTATTGCATGTCTGTTCTAACCTGTTTGGGGGCTACTGTAAGAACAGAAGCAAGGTGCTTGTCTTGGTTTGGTCTTGTCTCACAGCTCAGAGGGCTGAGGGTAAGTGGGAAATGACTTATGGCTATAACAGTCTTATCTGCCTAGGACTTAAGAGTGCCCTTAAGGCATAAGGTGCCTAAAGACAGTAAGGTCAGAAATTAACGCTGTTAAAAGCACCATGTATATGGGGGAATTGAGAAAGCCATACACATGCCCAGGGCAAGATACATGTTCAGAAATTACCTGAGAAGACCCTGTGTTTTCACCATAGACTGATCCCTAAGCTCAGTGCAAGTCGGGCTAAATGTTTCAGGAGGGCCTCAGCACAGCGCCAATTTGCAATTCACAAATACTGGGAAAGCACTCCACCCCCACTGGCACTCAAGAAAATTTCTGTCAAGACAATAGCTGAATACAAGCTAAGAAACAGAGACCTCAGAGTCCACACAGGTCCAGGACAGCAATCTTTCAAAAACAGTTGGGGGAAGTCATTAAACAAACAGCCAACTACAGGCTTCAACCATTTAAAAAAAATCAGCAAACTCTGGAGAAAGGGGAGAATCTTTTTTCCAGAGTTAACACATTATAATATTCAAATGTCCCTGTTTCAACAAAAATCATGATGCATACAAAGAAACAGAAAACGATGGCCCATTCGAAAGAACAAGATAAAATGACAGAAACTGCTCCCATGGAGGCCCAGTTAATTAACTTATTAGACAAAGACTTTAAGACAAGAAAATTAAATATGCTCGAAGAGCTAAAGGAAAACATGGACAAGGAACTAAAGAAAATCAGGAGAATGAAACAGAAACAAAATATCAATAAAGAGAAAGGAATTATAAAAAGAAACCAAACAGAAATACTCAACAACAAGAAGACATACAACCAAATTTTAAAATGGGCAAAGGACTTGAATAGACATTTCTCCAAAGATATACAAATGGCCAATAAGAACATTAGAAGATGCTCAACATCGCTAGTTATTAAAAAAAAAAGTTGCCATCAAATCAATTCTAACTCATTGTGATCCCATGTGTGCACAGTAGAATCGCACTCCATAGGGTTTTCAAGGCTGTGACCTTTTGAAAGCAGATCACCAGGTCTTTCTCCTGTGGAGACTCTGGGTAGGTTTGAACTGCCATACTTTCAGTTAGTAGTCCAGAGCTTAACCATTTGTACCACCCAGGGACTCCCATTAGTAGTTAGGAAAGTGCAAATCAAAACCACAATGACTACAACTCAACAACAAAAAGGCAAACAACCCAATTTAAAAATGGACAAAGGACTTGAATAGACATTTCTCCAAAGAAGATATACAAAGAGCCAATAAGAAGCACATGAAAAGATGCACAGTGCCATTAGTCATTAGGGAAATGCAAATCAAAACCACAATGAGATACCACTTCACACTAACTAGAATGATTATTATCAGAAAAATATAAAATAAGAAATATTGGAGAGGATGTGGAGAAATTGGAACCCTCATTCATTGCTGGTGTAAATGAAAAATGGTACAGCCACTGTGGATAACAATTTGATCGTTCCTCAAAGGAGTTAAACACAGAATTACCATATGACCCAGAAATTTCACACCTAGGTATCACTCAAAAGACTTGAAAGCAGGGACTCAAACAGATACTTGTATGCCAATATTCATGGCAGCATTATTCACAATAGCCAAAAGGTGGAAATCCAAAAGCCCATCATCAGATGAATGGATAAACAAAATGTGGTACATCCATACAATGGAATATTATTCAGTCATAAAGAGAAACGAAAGTCTGATACATACTACGACATGGGTGAACCTTGAAAATATTATGCTGAGTGGAATAAGTCAGAAACAAAAGGACAAACATTGTATAATCCCACTTATGTGAAATACCTAGAACAGGCAAGTGTGTAAGACGTTAAGTGGCTACCAATGGCTGGGGAGAAGAGGAAATAGGCAGTAATTGTTTAAGGGGTACTGATTTTCTGTTTGGAGTGATGAAAAACCAGGAATAGGTAGTGGTGATGATTCCACAATACGGTTAATGCAATTAATGTCACTGAATTGTATACTTAAAAATGGTTAAAATGGCTAATTTTTTGTTATATATATATTTACCACAATTAAATTTTTTAAAAGTGACATGCTAGCTTGCTTCCAGCTGTTGAATCAATTTACTGAGAAAAGATGAGAGCTACAACATTCTTGGTAGTGAAGCTAGTTAAAAACTAAATTTTATAAAGCAGACCAAATTTTTTATATTCTGATCCATTGACATACTGTGCCAAATAATATTTCTATGTTTTTGAATGAGAAAATTTAGTGACTGTATTCACAAACCACATATATTATCTAATACCTACCATATTGAAAGAAAGTTCCTTGCTTTCAGTAGAAATGGATATCTGGCCCAACATGAGTTTAACAATCAATAAATATTAGTATCTGTCACTAAATGCTATAGGGAACACAAACACAAATCTGAGAGAGTTCCTGCCCTCAAAGAGTTCACCATCTGACAAGGGCAACAAAATTGCACAAGCTTCAGGCAAACTGCCTAACATTAAACTTTAGGAGGAGATGTAACCCAATCTGGACTTTGAAGGATGGGTCTAGGTAGGCAGAACAAAGTGAGGGGAATGTTTCAAGAGGACAATGAAATTCCATGAGACTATATCCATGGAAGAATTAAGAGAGTTTATATCTATAAAAAACAGTGGGATCCTGTTATTCTATATTTACTCCCTCCTCTGCATACCCTCCCACTCTCTTGGTTCTTGCCTCCATTAACACTTCTTGTTGCACTACACTGACATCATCTGTTTGCCCCTCCCACTTGACTGTGGGCTCCTCAATGGCAGGGACCATGTCTTGTTCATCTTTATATTTATCCTCAGCATTTATCTCAGTGCCTACAAACAACAGAGACCCATTAAATGCGGATGGATGCATGGATGTGGATGGACAGATGAACGGATGGAAGGATATAGGACAAAGATTTGCAGCCAGCCATAGGCATCCCTTTCCCCCCAATCAGAGCAGTGCAAGGCACCAAGTAAACACAAAAATACCCTTCAGGGCAGTCCAACCCCGGACCTAAATGGCTATACTGCTAGCACATTCTTCAATTCAAAGAGAACTGATCCCATTAAACAGCGGAAGTCCCATGTCATTTAACCTGTATTAATTATTCCCAGGTCCTCTCTCTCAGGTGTTCATATACTATATATGCCTTGGAAACAAACCAGCATTGTTGACTAAAGCATCATACTTTTATCCATTAGCATTCTCTGGCTCTAATCACACTGTTACTCTTAAAATCTAACTTCTGAGAACTATGCAAATAATGTAGGCAAATAATTCATCTTATTATGAACTATCTGTAGATCATAGGTCCCAGTTCAATAATAGACTTCTAAAGAAATTATACTATTTTAGTAATCAGAGTGTTTGTTATCAGAATTTGTCAGAGTTGCTCCAGCCAAATTACCTTTGACTTATGTGATACTTCAGACATAGTAATGATCACCAGGGATGATTCTAGAAAATCCATTAGGGCTCTAAAGTAGTTATCATGGTACTGAAACTGTCCAAAAAGAAAAAAAAAAGTAAATTCTGCCATTTGCCTCAGATCAAGAAATAGAACTTGGAGACATTTTAAACAGGGTTTTTAGCCTTAGCTACACTGGGAAGGAAAACAAAAGCTTAATTTTAACTATTTAATCAAAACAATATTTCAGATTTTTTCCAAATCTGAAGCAAAGGAAAATACAGATTTAAGTTTTGTCATTGGGACATAACATTTTGAGATGTGTTTTAAGTTTTGAGATTTGTTACTATATTAGAGTTTCTAAATTGACTAGTTGGCCTCTAGAGGAATACAGAAAGATTTAAGTACTGCATTTTTCCCCAGATTTAAAACTAAAAATTTAAATAGCTCTATGGATATATTAAAAGACATAGCCTTGCTTCCCTAGAGCTATCTGGTAAAAATGCATTTTTATGAACTCAATTGACTTAACAGAAAAAAAAAAAAACCTTATGAACACTGCATTTTATTTCTACAATTTCAAAGCTACTTCTCAACTTATGCACATAAACTTCTTCTAGTTTTAACAAATGTTTATATAATTTGTGACATTTTCCTTAGTTTCAGCGATTAATAAACATATTTCCAAGGATCATCATTGTCTATATGCTTGTAAATGTAATGTTTGTAAATCATTCCTTCTATTGTACCACAGGTTATTTTGTCATTCCCAAATCAGTGGGTATTTTTTCAAACTTGTATATAATTTATTAGTCTTTTTAAATTTGAGATTTTTCATTTCGATATGTACCCAAAAGTATATATACCAGGCTAAAGTGTCATGACTCTTGTAATAGATTGCCAGGCTGCTCCCCACAAAGTAAAATCAATGTAAAGTTCAGGTAGCAATGCCCACAGTATTTAATCAAATCTAAGACACCATCGATTATAAGGCACACCATTGTTTTGTATGCCACTTAGAAAGTTAAAAAAAACCTGTGAATTCAAGGCTGACTCAATGGTAAGATGCCATTTATCATAGGAGGTATTCTGATTCCAGGGAAATTAAAACGTTAAGAATGTGTGTCTTAGTTATCTAGTGCTACTATAACAGAAATACCACAAGTGGATGGCTTTAACAAAGAGAAGTTTATTTCCTCACAG
>NW_004444036.1:7502509-7549990 GCF_000243295.1 Trichechus manatus latirostris
TATTGGCCACAGTCTCTGGATTTTGAGTGGAGGCCCCTCGGCCCTGGGCTTCAGCTCCGCCTTCCAGGCCCACCTGCACAGCAACTCTGCTCCCTTGACTTTAGGCACACCATTCTCCTAGTCCATCTGAGTGACAACTCTACCCTTAGAAACACCAGAGGCCATGGCTCCACCCTTTGAAACCCCTGAGGTCATGGCCATACCTTTTGAGGCTGAAGCAGCTCGGCTTCTTGTGTCTCCCCGTCTCCTCAGCCTCTGCTTCTGTTTCCTGTGGCCTCTCGGCCCCCGGGCCTCACGCCCGCATCTGCCCCGCTGGGGCAAGTGTTCCAAAGCTCAGTAGCTCCACCGGTATAAGTGCCCGGAGGCACCCCACTCCGCCAAGAAGCCTCCTGCGCACAGGCACTCACCTCTCTCGCTCCGTGGGTCGGCAAGCCTAGCTCCACCGATAAGTGCCCAGAGGCACCCCACTCCACCAGGAAGCCTCCCGCTCACAGGCATTCAGCTCTCTCGCTCCGTGGGTCTGCTCCAGTGCCGTCTCGCACTGGTCTCCTGGTTCTGCTGCCGTTGGTTCTCTGCTGCTGCCGTTGGTTCTCTACTGCTTCCGTTTCTCTGCTGCTGTAGGTTCTCTGCTGCTACTGGTCCTTTGTCACTGCTGCATGTCCATCCACTCACAGTTTTAAAACCGCTTCCACATTTCAGGTATCTGTTAGAGCAGCACCCTACTCCTGGTACGAAATTCTGTCTTAGTCATCTAGTGCTGCTACAACAGAAATACCACAAGTGGATGGTTTTAATGAAGAGAAGTTTATTTCCTGATAGTCAAAGTAGGCTAAAAGTCCAAATTCAGGGCATCAGCTCCAGGGGAAGGCTTCTTCTCTCTGTCAGCCTTCTTCTCTTCAGTGTTCCCCTGGACTAGGAGCTTCTCGCCGCAGGGACCCCTGTCCAAAGGACGCGCTCTGCTGCCGGCACTGCTTTCTTGATGGTATGAAGTCCCCCTGTCTCGTTGCTCCCTTCTGTCTTTTATATCTCAAGAGATTGCCTCAGGACACAATCCAGTCTTGTAGATCAGGTCCTGCCTTACTAACACAACTGTCACCCATCCTCCCGCATTAACATCATAGAGGCAGATTTATAACATACAGGAAAATCACACAGTACCAGGAATTATGGCCTAGCCAAATTGATAACACACATTTTTGGGGGGACATAATTCTTAGTATCATTTAAATGCAGGAATTTTTAAATGCCTTACCAACACTGGTAACATCGGCTTTTTTTTCTTTTGATAGTTTAAGTATAATGTGTAAACGATGTTCCCAAAATATTTAAATTTGCATTCTAACTATTACTATGGCTGAGCATATTTTCCATGGGATGATTTCCTCATATGTAAATTGGCTATTCATATCTACTTATTAGCGAGGGGTCACTTTTATGAATGTTTATATACATTGGAGTAGTAAGAGAACTTAGCAGGTATGTTTGCCATGTTGAACTTCCCCCACCCTGCTCTTCTTCTCCCCTTTTTGTGTTTGGGGTATTATTTTCTGAATGGCAAAACTTATTTAATTCTATACATTTAAGTCCATCTATGATCACAATCTCCATTGCTTCAATGGTCAGAAATGTATCCCCTCTCTGAATATAGCATGTAAATGTGATATGGCATTTTCCACCATTTTATGTTCTTTTATATTATTAACTCTCCATTGAACAGAAATTTATTTTAGTGTTTGAGGTTTGGCTTGCGTTTACATTAATTAGTCTTCATACTGCCCTCCAGTTTTCCAAACTAGATAAGTTAAATTTATGTTCTTTCTCCCATAATTCAGTTGTTTTCTAGCTTTTTCACATATATAATTCTATTAAGTTCTGGATGTATATAAATAATATGGTTGATTAAGCACACCATATAATGTCATATTGTTACCAAACCCTAGAAGGTGGGGGTCCTTGTCCAGCGCACTCAGACTTGCCAATTATCTAGACACTGGTCTTTGGGAAAGAGAAAGTAACTTTATTGCAATGCACAGAGCAAGGAGCCGGTAGGAAGTTCCTCAGATCCAGTTCCCCAAGCTATGGGGAAGCAGAGCTTATATGTGATTTGGGCAGCAAGATGGTGGCCATGAAGGCATACTGGGGATGGAAAATTCTATAAAGTGGCTAGGAAGCAGGAGGTCACCTGCATCTTATTGGACCTCTTGCTTCAGAATAGGGTCCAGGTGATGATTTTCCTTCTGATTCGTTCCTCCTGTTGCTGTGTCCTGTGTTGAGGCCAATTAGTGAACATAGCTGGCCCTTCTGTGCATACAGGGTGGGCCAAATCTGGCTTGGGCTAGTTTAAGGACTGATGGAAATTTACTGGCATTTGTAGGGTCAGGTTACAATATGATCTTATCAATAGCTTTATGATAGACAAGGCAGAAATATCCTAGCTTGCAAATGAAGAAAGTTAAATGATTTAGTAATATTAAATAAAATGCCCAGAGTTACACCATCAGTGTATGACAAAGCAATAACAAGAACCATGATAATGGTTCTGATTCAGAATCTTTCAATTGCCGCTCCATGATAAACATAGTGATCTGGATTTTTTGAGGAAGCTCTGTTCTACAATGTCATTCAATAATTTTGTATCTAACTCAATATCGGTCAGTTCTGATAACTATTTAGAATATGTTTTGAATTTCAAATACATTTGTTAAATCTGGTGGGGACCAATCACCATCATGTTTTTATTTTAAACTATGTTTATTATGCACTGATGAAAAGCAAGGCTCCAGGAACTGATGGAGTATCAATTGAGATGTTTCAACAAACAGATGCAGCACTGGAAGTGCTCACTCATCTAGGCCAAGAAATTTGGAAGACAACTACCTGGCCAACCGATTGGAAGAGTTCCATATTTATGCTTATTCCCAACAAAGGTGATCCAACAGAATGCAGAAATTATCGAACAATATCATTAATATCACATGCAAGTAAAATTTTGCTGAAGATCATTCAAAAGTGGCTGCAGCAGTATATCAACAGGGAACTGCCAGAAATTCAAGCTGGACTGAGAAGAGGACATGGAACCAGGGATATCACTGCTGATGCCAGATGGATCTTGGCTGAAAGCAGAGACTACCAGAAAGATGCTTACCTGTTTTATTGACTATGCAAAGGTATTCGACTGTGTGGACCATAACAAATTATGGATAACACTGGGAAGAATGGGAATTCCAGAAAACTTGACTGTGCACATGAGGAACCTGTACACAGATCAAGAGGCAGCTGTTCGGACAGAACAAGGGAATACTGTGTGGTTTAAAGTCAGGGAAGGTGTGCATCAGGGTTGTATCCTTTCACCATACCTAGTCACTCTGTATGCTGAGCAAATAATCCGAGAAGCTGGACTATATGAAGAAGAACGGGGCATCAGGATTGGAGGAAGACTCATTAACAACCTGTGTCATGCAGATGACACAGCCTTGCTTCCTGAAAGTGAAGAGGATTTGATGCATTTACTGATGAAGATCAAAGACCACAGCCTTCAGTACAGATTACACCTCAACATAAAGAAAACAAAAATCTGTAGGCGGGGCCAAGACGTTGGAATAGTTAGACGCTTCCAGTGGTCCCTCTTACAACAAAGACCCGAAAAAACAAGTGAATCGATTATATATGACAATTTAGGAGCCCTAAACATCAAAGGTAAAGTTGAGGAATCGGACTGAGTGGCAGGGGTAAGGAAAGATGGTTCAGAAGCAGTGAGGAGTTGCTACACCTGGCCCAGCGGGAGCCAGCGCCCCACAGGCCGGATCGGCTGGTGTAAGCGGCGAGGCAAGCAGTGGTGCTCGGGACGTGTTTTCAATGTTGGGAGAGACCAAGTGGCAGAGAGTCTACTCAGGCTTCTAGAGTCAGTGAGAAGCAGTGCTCAATGAGCAAAACATAAGCACATGTGCTTAACCTACTGTGCAGATCAAAAAACACCCTGTTTGGGAAGAACCTCTCTCCCATTTACCTGCTCCCTCCCCTCTCTGCACCAGGTCCTGGGCCGGCTTCAGTAATTGCCACGTCCTCTGGACTGGAAGTAGGACCCATTACACACCCTAAGCCATTCTCTCCGCCTTGGAGATGGAACAAATAAACAAGAAAAAATAATCTGCCAGCTCCCCTAAGCTGGGAACTCAGGGAAGGCACAGCTCCTTTGCCTAGCCACAGGCGTAAGGGGTCCATGGACTTTGAATGCCTTTCACCCATGCACAGACCTGTGTGGACCCATTTCAGCAAAACAGGCCCTCATTAGCACAGTACAACAGGGTATATACCTGAAGCCTAACTTCACTGTATCAACTACATGATGGAGCAGCAGGTTCGTGACATTTGACACTGCTCTGCCCATTAAGCAGGGTCCTCACCCACCAACATCGGGGTCCAAGGACTGGGGACTCCACCCATGCCACCTAGCCACCTGCGACAGGGCTCTAAGAATAAGTGGTGCTTCCCAGTCCTTACAGCTAACAGTATTGGGTGTCCATAGTCCGGATACAAAACCACCCACCTATGCACTCTAGGGAACAGGGAGACGCTTTCCTCCCAGACACTCAGGGGCAGCCATCAGCCCCCTGTCTTGGTCAGATCGTGACCCCCTACTGCAGCCAGATACCTGTGCCTACTCCAATCACCCATGCCTGTCTAGGAACGTAGGTGAGAGCCTATACCACACACTTGGTGACCAACTACCTGAACACCTGAGCTGAATTCATACAAGAAAAGTAAACAGACTTCTGGGCTCACATACCTAATAACAGATCTAACCACCTGGTGACAAGATGTTTGAGCTCCAAAGAAGCCAATAATCAAACTAGCTCACACAAGCAGCCTATTTGGGCAGATCAAAACAAAACAAGAAGCTAGGACATACTAAGCAAACATAAAATAAATAAATATGATAACTTATTGATGGCTTGGAAATAATAGTCAATATCAAATCACATACAGGCAGACCATGATGGCTTCAGCAAGCTCCAAAAACAGAGAATCAAGAAATCTTCTGGAAGAAGAGAACTTCTTAGAATTACCAGAGGTAGAATACAAAAAATTAATATACAGAACTCTTCAAGATATCAGGAAGTAGATCACGCAAAACGCAGAACAAGCCAAGGAACATACAGACAAAGCAATAGAAGAACTTAAGAAAATTATAGAAGAGCACAATGACAAATTTAACAGGCTGCAAGAATCCATAGAGAGACAACAAACATAAATCCAAAAGATTAACAATAAAATTTCAGAATTAGACAACTCAATAGAAAGTCATAGGAGCAGAATTGAGGCAAAAAAAAAAGTCAGAATTAGTGAGATTGAAGACAAAGCACCTGATGCCAACTTATTTGAGGAAAAATCAGATAAAAGGATTAAAAAAATGAAGAAATCGTAAGAATTATGTGAGATTCTATCAAGAGGAATAACTTACAAGGGACTGGAGTACCAAAACGGAGGGGATAAGAGAAAATACAGAGAGAATTGTTGGAGATTTGTTGGCAGAAAACTTCCCTGATATCGTGAAAGATGACAAGGTATCTATCCAAGATGCATATCAAACCCCACATAAGGTAGATCCCAAAAGAAAGTCACCAAGACATATTATAATCAAACTTGCCAAAACCAAAGATAAACAGACAATTTTAAAAGCAGCTAGGGATAAACGAAAAGCCATCTATAAAGGAGAGTCAATAAGAATAAGCTCGGACTACTCAGCAGAAACGATACAGGCAAGAAGGCAATGGGATGACATATATAAAGCCTTAAAGGAAAAAAACTGCCAGCCAAGAATTATATATCCAGAAAAATCTGTTTCTCAAATATGATGGCGAAATTAGGGCATTTCCAGAAGAAAACAAAAATCCTCACAACTGGACCAATAAGCAACATCATGATAAATGGGGAAAAAACTGAAGTTGTCAAGGATTTCATTTTGCTTGGATCCACAATCAACGCCCATGGAAGCAGCATTCAAGAAATCGAAAGACACATTGCATTGGGCAAATCTGCTGCAAAAGACTTCTTTAAAGTGCTGAAAAGCAAAGATGTCACCTTAAAGACTAAGGTGCACTTGACCCAAGCCATGGTATTTTCAATCACATCATATGCATGTGAAAGCTGGACAATGAATAAGGAAGACCGAAGAAGGATTGACGCCTTTGAATGGTGGTGCTGGTGAAGAATATTGAATATACCATGGACTGCCAAAAGAACAAACAAACTTGTCTTGGAAGAAGTACAACCAGAACGCTCCTTAGAAGCAAGGATAGTGAGACTACATCTTACATACTTTGGACATGTTGTCAGGAGGGATCAGTCCCTGGAGAAGGACATCATGCTTGGAAAAATACAAGGGCAGCGGAAAAGAGGAAGCCCCTCAACGAGATTGACTGACAAGGTGGCTGCAACAATGGGCTCAAGCATAACAACGATTGTGAGGATGGCGCAGGACTGGGCAGTGTTTCATTCTGTAGTACACAGGGTCGCCATGAGTTGGAACTGATTTAATGGCACCTAACATGTTTATTAGTATTATTAGTCATATATTTCCCAAATGAAAATAATTATTCTTTCAAAATTTTTGAGTTGTCCTACAAAGATATTAGATTGTATTAAGTCTATTAAAAACCTAAGAAAAATTGCCATCTCTACTGCAGTTAGGATATATCGCTTTATTGTACATGTCTTTATTCATTCTTCCACAGTGTTTTATTATATTTTATGATAAATTCCACATGTACTGAATTACATTGATACCAAAATCATTTTAGAGTGATTGTGAATAGATTCTTTATTTACTGCCTCTCCAGGCTGCCCTTCATTAATATATCAGTGTGAAATGAGTATTTGTGAATTCACTTTATGGCCTGCAACTTTCCTGTACCAGTTTACTACCTCCTCATAATTTCTTTAGTCAATACCCTGGGACAGTCTTTAAGCTGACAACTGACTTAAAAAGTGACTTATTTTCTCTCTTATAGATGTACCTTTAATTTTTTTTTATCTTTGCAAGAGGTTGTCAGCATTTCTAACGCTGTGTCTAATGAGGGTTGTTTCAAAAGGCAACCCCAAAATTTTCCCTTTTTAAAGCAAAAACTCCATTGTTTTCCATGTTATTTCTTAGCTTTAAATACAATCTCTGTAATATTAAAGAGACTCTGGATATTTGACTTTTTGTTTAAACTAATAATACTTTCTTTTTGACTTTTTGGCATCTACTGAGGTAACTGTGTGACTGTTTTACATTTTACTGTGTGATAAACTATAAAGAGAAACCATAAAGAATGCCTGGGTTCATTTGCTTATTCATTCAACAAACATTTGCTGACATTTGTTGTCGGTACTGGAGATGCACTGGTGAACAAAGCCCTCAGGAGGCTCAATTTCCAGTGGGATGATAATGATTTAGTCAAAATAAAAGAGTATGCTAATACCATATCCTGTATGCTTAAATTATATTTAAGAATTCTGAATCCACGGTAGAGGAGAAAAGGGTTAACAATGGGTCTATATATTGGTCCCTTTCTCCTTGGGATATCTGAGGAAATTTAGACCTCAACCAGACCTCCTTATAAACATACTGATGGAATTTTCTAGCTGGATGATAAAAGAAAGTCTTCCAGGACTTACCTAAGGATTCCTTTTAGCAGGATATACCTGATCTGTTAGGGTTGTTTACTGTAAATAACCCTGCAATTGATGGATAATTAGCTGACTGGAGAACGGAAGCTAGGTACCTAGTCTTTCTGGCTACATGGCTAACAAGATAAAAAAAAAAATGACCCCCAAACTAAATGGATTTCCTGATCTAACTTCAACCACTCGCAGTTAGTCCTCATCATTCCAACCCAAATTGTATCCTGATATGGAAACGAGATTAGGAAGCTGCAATTCACAGAATTGGGGCCTCCCAGATAATTAATGTGGTGTTTGCTGAGGCTTCTTTCAGGTATCCTTTGTTAATCATTGGAAATCTTGGTGCTGGGTAAGATTTCTGCCTCGTATGAATCTGACTGACAATTTAGCCCTGTATGACAGTCCCAAGTAAAACATGTCATCCTGTATTGTTTTTTTAACCAAACTCTCTCAGCAGATATAGCCCCATCTGGTTCCTAAGCCAGTCCTTACCAAGACGACAGTAACCAATTTCGTTCAACAAACACAAATTAAGTATCTGGCATGTGTCAGGCGCTGACTTGGTACTGAAAATACAAAGGCAAATCAATTATGTATCTGGCCTTCATTCAATTATAGTCCAATGAGTCCGGAGATTCAGCCCATTAAAAGCTAGAAAATGAAATTTGTCTTGCTGACATAAGTCTGGTATGAGTTGTGCCTAAGATAGATGCTTGCAGCCTACACACTCACCAAACTGCAGCTTTCCTTGAAACCCTGTCCCACCACCACCAATGTCTTCACCATTCATTCGTATAACAGAGTTTCCATCATGATTTCTATTTATTGAACCTCTTCCTTAATGGACTAGGAGCTATATCAAGGACTCTGTTTATTTTACAGGTGTTGCAGAAACTGTCAGTGCCCAACATATATCCCCAGGGCCTACCTGGAGATCTCCCAGTGAGCTCCTGTACAAATTACTTCCTGTGTCTCTCTGCAGGCATTCTCTGGCTGCAAGAGCCTGCTGGGCCTGATCACGGACAGCCCAGAAGTGTGACATAGTTAACATCACAAGATTCACCTCAACCAATGAGGGATGAGAGTCAGTGGATAAATACTCCAGCTTCCTCACTCCTCAGTGGGACAGTCAATTCTGAGGCATGTTACCCTCAGTTCCTCAGAGGTCCCCCGCATCAAGGACTGAGCTCAACTGCCCACAGGCTTTCCCTTTACTGACTTCCCTCCTTTCCCTCTTTGATTTCCACAGTTTCTCACCATGCTTCTTGGGACTGCCTCCCAAATAAACTACTTGAATGTGTAGCCTTGTTTCGGGGTCTGATTTGGGAGAAATCAAACTAAGACAACAGAAAATTTGCAATTTTCTTTGCTGTGACAGTCACTTCGCCCCCAGGGCTAGACCCCATCCAAGGCCCTTCAGCCACTAGCTGGAGATCTGCTGATATCTGGACAAACAGACCAGCTATGACGTCCCCTTGCTTTCCTCATCAGATTGGCTAATTTGGGTGTTTATATCAAACTCATTTGTCACAGCTTCTTTGAGCACTACACATTAGACTAATGGTTAACAGATGTCAGCACCATTCCTAAAGCCAGATGAATTTCTGTAGCCCCAATACCACTTGCAAGATTCCCTCATTATTCACCACAACAAGCCGCCAACCTGTATAGCATAACATTTTTAGCACTGCATTGTTTATATCTGTCAATTGTTTGTCTCCTTCATTACATAATAACATTCTTGAGGATGTGAATCGATTTATATTCAGTGCATGACACAAAGAGGCTTTCAAAAAATAGTTCATGAATAAATGAATGAATGAATATCCCACTAGACATCTCCAACCGGGAAGTCCAACAGACTTCTCAAATTCAGTATGTTAAAAATTCAACTCATCATCGCCCCCTCCCCAATCGTTCCCCTCTTGTTTTACTTCATATCTCAGTAAATGATATTATCATTGTTTTCGTCTCCTTGATGATCTGGTAGCACTTATATGAAAACTATGTGAGTTTGGTGGCTATTTTAGGGGTAGGTCTTTGACAAAGTCTTCATTTTTTTCTATGCACATTAGTTGTAATGCATTACACCAGTTTCATTTTTTTCTGATTTGTGACTTTATTAATTTATATTTTTAAATAATTGAGCCAATAATATATAAATTTTGTCAATTTTGGTCATGCATTATCAACCTTTCATAGTTTTTTCCTGTTTTATTTATTCATTTCAGTGTAATTTTCTCATTTTTTACACAATTTTATTTTTCTGGGTCTTAGTTTAAATTCATATTTTTTAAGAATAGTTTTTACTTTACAATAATATGCATATTCAAAGAAAAAGGAATTTAATTCTACTTAAAATTTACTGCTACTATTTGTTGAAGGAAATCTTGATGGCGTAGTGGTTAAGTGCTACGGCTGCTAACCAAAAGGTCGGCAGTTCAAATCCACCAGGCACTCACTGGCAACTCTACGGGACAGTTCTACTCTGTCCTACAGAATCACTATGAGTTGGAATTGACTCGACGGCAACGGGTTTGGTTTTTGGTTTTGGTTTGTTGAAACTCAATTTTGTTGTTGTTACATTTTCAGTTTTTAATTTCTGTTGTTGTTTACTAGATTTCCTTCCAGATCCAGGAATTATCTGTTGTTGTTAGGTGCCGTCCCGTCAGTTCCAACTCATTCGACCCTATGTACAACAGAAAACACTGCCCAGTCCTGTGCCATCCTCAGTCATTGCTATGTTTGAGTCCATTGTTGCAGCCACTGTGTCAATCCATCTCATTGAAGGTCTTCTTCTTTTTCACTGACCCTCTACCTTACAAAGCATGATGTCCTTCTCCAGGGACTGATCCCTCCTGATAACATGTCCAAAGCATGCGAGATGAAGTCTTGCCATCCTCGCTTCCAAGGAGCATCCTGGTTGTGCTTCTTCCAAGACAGACCTGTTCATTCTTCTGGCAGTCCATGGTATATTCAATATTCTTCGCCAACACCACAATTTAAAGGCGTCAATCTTTCTTCGGTCTTCCTTATTCATTGTCCAGGTTTCACATGCGTATGAGGCGATTGAAAATACCATGGCTTGGGTCAGGGGCACATTAGTCTTCAAAGTGAGATCTTTGCTTTTTAAAACTTTAAAGAGGTCTTCTGCAGCAGATTTTCCCAACGTAATAGGTTAATTTCTTGACTGCTGCTTCCGTGGGCGTTTATCGTGAATCCAAGTAAAATGAAATCCGTGACAACTTCAATCTTTTCTGCATTTATCATGATCTTGCTTACTGGTCCAGTTGTGAGGATTCCTGATATCTTTATGTTGCGGTGCAATCCATAATGAAGGCTGTAGTCTTTGCTCTTCATCAGTAAGTGCTTCAAGTCCTCTTCACTTTCAGCAAGGAAGGTTGTGTCATCTGCGCATCGCAGGTTATTAATGTATCTTCCTCCAATCCTGATGCCCCGTTCTTCTTCATATAGTCCAGCTTCTCAGACTATTTGCTCAGCATACAGACTGAATAAATATGGTGAAAGGATACCACTTTGACACACACCTTTCCTGATTTTAAACCACACAGTATCCCCTTGTTCTGCTCGAACAATTGCCTCTTGGTCTATGTACAGGTTCTACAAGAGCACAATTAAGTGTTCCAAAATTCCCCCTCTTCACAATGTTATCCATAATTTGTTATGATCCACACAGCTGAATGCCTTTGCACAGTCAATAAAACACAGATAAATATCTTTCTGGTATTCTGTCTCAGCCAGAATCCATCTGACATCAGCAATGATATCCCTCATTCCAAGTCTGCTTCTGAATCCAGCTTGAACTTCTGGCAGTTCCCTGTTGATATACTGCTGCAAACGTTTTTGAATTATGTTCAGCAAAATTTTACTTGGATGTGATACTAATGATATTGTTCAATAATTTCCGCATTCTGTTGGCTCACCTTTCTTTGGAATGGGCACAAATATGGATCTCTTCCAGTTGGTTAGCTAGGTAGCTATCTTCCAAATTTCTTGGCATAGACCAGTGAGCACTTCCAGCACTGCATCCATTTGTTGAAACATTTCAGTTGGTATTCTGTCAATTCCTGGAGGCTTGTTTTTCACCAATGCCTTCAGTGCAGCATGGACTTCTTGCTTTAATACCAGTGGTTCTTGATCATATGCTACCTCCTGCAATAGTTGAATGTCAACCAATTCTGTCTGGTACAGTGACTCTGTGTATTCCTTTCATCCTCTTTTGATGCTTCCTGCATTGTTCAACACTTGAGACTTGAATTTTTTCTTCAGTTCTTTCAGCTTGAGAAATGCCAAGCGTGTTATTCCCTTTTGGTTTTCTAACTCCAGATCTTTGCACATTTCATCATAATGCTTTACTTTGTCTTCTCGAGCTGCCTTTTGAAATGTTCTGTTTAGTTTTTTTTCTTTTAATTATGCTTTAGGTGATGGTTTACAGAGCAAATTAGTTTCTCATTAAACAATGAGTACACATATTGTTTTGTGACATTGGTTGCCAACCCCACAACATGTCAACACTCTCTCCTTTTCAACCTTGGGTTCCTCATTTCCATTCATCCAGCTTTTGTGTTCCCTCCTGCATTCTCGTCCTTGCCCCTGGGCTGGTGTGCCCATTTAGTCTCGTACACGTGGTTGAGCTACGTGTATTACTGTTTGTTTTATGGGCCTGTCTAATCTCTGGATGAAGGGTGAACCTCAGGAGTGACTTCAGTACTGAGTTAAAAGAGTGTCTGGGGGCCCTCTGTTCAGTTTTTTTATTTCATCGTTTCTTCCATTCGCTTCAGTTATGTTCAAGAGCAAGTTTCCTAGTCTCTTCTGGCAACCATTTTGGTCCTTTCTTTCTTTCCTGTCTTTTTAATGACCTTCTGTTTTGTTCAGGTATGATGTCCTTGATGTCATCCCACAACTCGTCTCATCTTTGGTCATTAGTGTTGAATGCTTCAAATCTATGCTTCAGATGATCTCCAAATTCAGGTGGGATATACTCAAGGTCGTAGTTTGGCTCTTGCAGACTTTAGTTTCCTTCAGCTTCAACTTGAACTTGCACATGAGCAATCGATGGTCTGTTCCACAGTCGACCCCTGGCCTTGTTCTGACCAGTGATATTATTATTTAGAGAGTACTTTTTTCTACATGAGTGCCCCATTTAACAACTTTTAAAAATTTTACTTATCTGAAAATGTGGTAGGTTATCTTAGTGTCTTTGTGTCCACATATGTGATTATTTTGTATAAAATAAGTTATATAGACTTTCAAACAGAATATATTATTCTGTTATCTAAGATTATGTCATCTTCTTCTTTTTGCATTGTTGAATAATATAATTTCTAGTGCAAGTCTTTATTTTCGAAGTTGTTCCTGTTCTGGTAGTAAACTCAGAGACCAATTGTGGGCAAGGATTCCTGGGTTCCAGGATTAGACAGGAGTAATACCATGTAGAAGTGGATTTGTGGATGCAATGTCAAGAGACAGGACAAGAGGAAAGTGCAATGTGAACAGGCTAGAATTCTCTGATGACCCTCAGGATTCTATCCATATAGAAACCAGGTTTTTTATTTTTTGTTTTGTTTTTTAGATGTTTGTGGTACTATAGTTCGTATACATGAATTCAATATTTTGGTTTTGGTTGCTTAATTTGTCTTTTACTGTGATAATCAATTTGTTTATAAAACTCACTTTCTCTGGTATCAAAAGAAAAACTCCTAGTCTCATATTTTGGATTAACAGAATAGACCTTAGATGATCCAATTATCTTTTTGTGTGTAAATGTACATTAGTCTTGTATGTCTTGTTTTGATTTGGTATTTTAATATAGCTGTTGACCTTTCTTATTCACATTTAATGTTATGATTGATTTTTTATATCATTCTCTATCACTCTATGTTCATTTTTAATGTTGTTATTGACTTGCTTTTTGTATTAATCTGTTTCTGTAGATGACTTCAAAATCCTTATTTTCTATTATACTGAGCCAGAAGATAATTTGATCTAGTTTGCTAACATCATTATATACCACTAACATTTGTACAAGGCTTTACATTTCATAAAATATTTTTATGGAGCATTATTGTGTGTATTTTAATTCAATTCTTTTCAATATTTCCTAAAAGAAACATTGATTGCTATTCCCCAATATTTGTCCTATCTTAATCCTGCATCTGAGTAGCCAGGGAATATCACAAACTTAAAACTTCCAGTTATTCTCAAGCATTCCTGAATTAATTGGGTTATTGTTGGGAATGACATCTGTCATACTGTTTAAACATCAGGATGGACTCAACTGCTGCCCACTGTATGTTGGCAATAGCAAGAATAGTTGGAATAGCAGGAGCTTCTTCCTAAATCATAACTGAGTGTTTCCTATTATTATGTCCATGGTAAAAAAGAGGTTCCATGCTCCATGGAAAATTCTATCATGTTCCTGAAGGCCATTATTAAATTTTCCTCAATTGTCTCTTTCAGTCTTAAGAATTTTACTTTCTTCATCCTCTCTTCATAGCTCTTTATTTCTTTGTTTGCATATGAACCCTGTTCATGTTCTACCCATCCTTTATGTTTTATAATTCCTGAATTACACAGCACTCAACTAAGCACATAATAAGTCTAAGAAAATTTCCCAATACTGTGGTCAGTTTGTTACTTGCTAGAACCCAGATATCATCTCCTGATTTTCTTATATCTAGACAAATATTCCCTGCTCTGTCTGAGACATTTTTCTTGCAAGTCATCCTTTCCTCCAACTACCACTCCAATGTATCAGTTTCACTATAAATTCTGACATTTGTACTACACGTGCCAATTCAACCACTATTACAGTCATCCATTTAATATATAAATAATTCAATTAGTCAAACTGGCCAATGGATACAGTAAGCTATAGACCTTATCAAAGATTTCTGTTCACTCTCACCCTCCCACCCAGCTTATTATTATTAGCTCTTTTAAGAAGCATTCACTATTCCAGCACCCAAGTCACATATGAAACTATCAAACAACTGGTCTCCAAACGTACCATTAAAGGATTTCACTTATCAGCTCCTCTGGGGGACAGCAATACATGAATGAACCCCTGAGTTATATTCTTCAGGAAAATAGGTACCAGGTCATAGTCATCTAGCTTCCCCCCCCCATATCTGTGATCTTTTTTTCAGTCATTTGAGATTACTGTTATTACCTCCCTTTTGTCTACCAAGTCCATCTCTATGTTACAGAAGGAAATTAGATTTGAGAGTGCTTGCTTTTTCTGAACCCACACTAGTTACTGACCAGTATGCTCCATATTTCAGGATGTGTACAATTTGATCTTATGGTGAGACACTCCCTTATTTTCCATTTGCAAAAAAACTAATTTACTGATTTGTGGTATCTATTTAGTTACTGGCACTCTATATTGGAATAGTTTTGCATCTATATTTGAATCTTTTATGAGTTCTCAAAATTATACTAAATCTTAAACCCACTTATTACAGGATGGAAAGAAAGTGCCTCTCTCTAATTTGACTACTGGTTTCCTATACTGGTAAGTAGATGGGCTTAAGTGAACTGGGGAAAGGACTGTTGTTGTGGATATAAACAGCTAGTTCTGCACTGTAATTCTTAAGATATTTTTTTCTAGAATAGGCAGCTATTCCAGCCAATGTTTCTTTAATGGAAGAGTTCTTAATAAAAATTGTGTGTTCCTCATGCATGTTATCTTAAAGCCGCAGTCCCCTTTCAGTGGCAAAGAACTTTTGGAACTCCATTATTCCTTTTTAATTTTGGACAAGTAATACGTGTACTTGGTAAATAAAATAATCTAAAGGATTTATAACGAAGAATAACAATCCCTCCTACCCTCAGCAACACACCTGCATACTCACATAAGTCCCACTCCCCAGAAGCAAACTATTTGTAATAGATTTAATTTTTACTCTTTCTGGTGATTATCTTCCAAACTTTACATAAAATGCATAGGTAGCATTTTCTTGGTTTTTCTCTTTTTCCATGAAGACAGTCTCCAATGACTTCCTAAACAAAAAATGAAAATTTCTCACTCAACCCTCTCTCCTCTTATCTTCTTCTCATTTTGGATAGCATTAATTTTAGTATTCTCACTGATAATCATTTTAACTTCTGTTATGTGAGCATATTAACACATCTTATTTTTCTTCTCTTTTCCTTCTTTTTTTTAGCATTTATGTTGTCAATGTTGATGATATTTACATTCTGTTTCATAACAATATATAAATCTTCCTGTTAGCTAACATGTTTTAAAAATACAAAAGTGTTTATTCTTATAATTATGTAAATATTAAGTTCAAAGCCATTAGTAGCTGGGATCACATTTCCTTCTTTACTCATTCAAGGACACATTGCAAAGCCACTCTAATGATAACACCCCTAGCATCTAGCATCCCGTTCAGATGGGTATCTCCTCTTTGAACTTCATCAATTCATGTAATATATTTGTTTGTTTCAGATTTCCAGCATGACTTTTCCATACTTTTCAGTGGTTGTTCATCCTCAAGTTTATCGTTGACTTCCCTTTTAGCAGTTATTCAACAAAGAAACCTATGCTTGCCTCACCATGTCACTGTATGATCCATCACCACCATCATTCTAATGATTGCTTGGAAACCATTCCATTCTTCTTGAAGGCATTCTTCTTTTAGTACACCAACTTCCTTTTTTAATTTGAACTTACTGTTTTCTGGTCCTGCCTTATAATCGCTCCTTAAAATTTATTTTCCCTGGATGACAACGTTCCATATATTTCATAACTTCCTTTTCCATTTTTTTGTCCTAATTTGGCTAGAATGCAACCTTAACCAATTTTCTTCAAAAGGGTAAAAGAGTGTGGCATATGTTCCAAACACTGTGTCAGTTTGGGTCCTGTGAAAAGCAAACACTGAATCAGAATTAGCCAAGCAAGAGGTTTATTGGGAATCAATTACTGTGGAAGGTAAAAGAGAGGGAGGGGGCAGGATCAGGCAGGTAGAGTCTCAGAACACAATGCAGGCCAACCCAATGGGTTGGCAGAAATGGCCAGGTCCTAGTATTATCATGCTCAGTCACTAACTAGGAGCTGCCCAGGAAGAGCAGGCCTCAGCCCAAATGCTATGGTGGTTCCTGAAAGTGCTGCTGGAAGCTGTCAGCTCACCGCACCCCTTGCAACTGAACAGCAAATTCTTTTCTGAAGGAAGATCCAAGAAGCACATCATGTACATATACTGCATATCATAAAATGTCTTCTTCATTTCGCCTTTACATGTGATTAATCACTTGGCAGGACATAGCAGCCTAAATTCAAAATGATTTTCCCTTTTATTCACCTCTCCGTTGTCTCTTATCATCCAGCCTGCTAAAGAGAAATCTGATTCTATATTATTTTGCAGGTAAACTCCCCAACCACCTCCCCCCCGCCCCCGTCACCCCACCTCAAAGCTTTTAGGATCTTCTTTTATCTACTTTGACTTGAAATTTTGTGTCTAGCTTTGTGCCTTTTTCCATTATTTTTCTCCATATTCATAGGGCCCTATGAACATGATGAACATTTTGTTTTTCAGCTTTAAGAAATGTACTTACAATGTATCTTTGACTATTTCTTCCCCTTTGTTTTCCATTCACTTTCGTTTTTCAGCGTTAAGAAATGTACTTCCAATATATCTTTATTTCTTCCCCTTCATTTTTCATTCACTTTCTAGAACTCCTAATAGGGAGATGTTAGTCCCCCTAAATGGATCCTTTGTGCTGCTTATCTTTTCTGTCGCATTTTCTACACATCATCTCTTTATTCTGAGAAATTTCCTTGACTTTATCGTCTAACACTTCTATTTTTTTACACTTTCACAATAATATGCTTAGTTCCCAAGAGCTCTTTCTTGTTCCTTAACTGTTTTTTTTCCTTTCCCTATTTTTCTGCTCTTGTGTTAGAGTCTCCATATCTTCTCATCACTGTGAGGATACCAATTAGAGATTTCTTTGTGTTATTCTGTTTCCAGAACTCTCTCTCCTTCTATGGTCAGTTGGTCTCTCTTTATCTGTTGTTATTTTTGTCACATCTGGTGCTCCTTCGTCATCCTTTAATAATTAAAATCAACTGCTAGTCTATATGTAGATCTGATCCTGGTAGACTTCTCCTTGGATAAAAAGACTCTTTGTACATAGATGAAATTACATTAATTGGAAGACTTTAATTTAGAAGGCCCTCAAATTCAAGAATGAGGACACCAATACCCACCACAATAGTTCATTTATACCCTGGCTATGTGTTCATTTTAGTTAAATAAAAGTCAAGTGTGTGTGGTTTGTTCGTATGTTTTGGGTTGTGTTGTTTGTTTTGTTTTTATGTGAGAGTAAAATGCTGGGTGACCTGCCCTCTGCTTGCCTGTCTTAGGCTGGGTTCTCTAGAGAAGCAAAACCAGTGAAGTATCTATATATCTAGAGAGAGAGAGAAAGAGATTAACATCAAGGAAATGGCTCATGCGGTTGTAGAGGCTGGAAAGTCCCAAGTCCGTGAGTCAGGCTGGAGGCTTCTCCTGACTCACAGAGCTGCAAGGGCTGGCGAACCCAAGATCAGCAGTTTAGCTGCTAGCTCAAGTCCCAAAAACCAGAGGTCAGATGAACAGCAGCCAGCTGCAGGATCCAGAGCAAGCAAAAGCCCGTGAGCCTTGCCAGAAAGTCCACTTGTATTGGATGCAGTCCACATCCCCAAGGAAACTCCCTTTCAACTGACTGGCTACTCACAGCAGATCTCATCATGGAGGTGATCATATTAGATCAGATCTCATCATGGAAGTGATTACATCATTATACGACTGCCTAACTACATTATAACTACCAAACCACTGAGAATCATGACCCAGCCAGGTTGACACACAACCTTAATGATCACACTGCCTGAGCAGGGTGTTGTATTCTGAGAAGCCAAACGGCACAGTCATTCTGTAGGTAATGTTTCTGTAATCACCTCCCCTACCTATCTCCCCCTTTAATAATTACTCTTCATACTTCTACCCTCCATTGTTCCTGCTAACTCTAAGCCTGGAACTCTCCAAGGATCATCTGGGAAAATCAACTCTCCTTTAGCTGTAGACACTTCCTGCATTTTCTAGGCTGCTATTTCTCACTTTATTTTGTCTATCAATCCTCTTTTTGTCTTCTAGAAACATGAGATTCCCATCTGTTTGAGGGACTTATTCCTTTATAATATTTTCATTGCCCTCTCAGGAAGGAAGGGAGAAAAACACATGGGCCTGGTCTGCCATTCTGAACTAGAAGACTCTTCTGTTTCTCTTCCAATAATGATACATTGGCATTGACCTACACCAGTGATTCTCAAAGTGTGGTCCCTGGAACATGGGCTGGAAATGTGTTGAAAATGCAATTTCCAGAACTGTTGTTGTTCTTATGTGCCATCAAGTGGATTCTGACTCATAGCAACCCTACAGGACAGAGTAGAACTGCCCCATATGGTTTCCTAGGCTGAAACCTTTACGGGAGCAAATCATTAGGTCTTTCCTCCCACAGAGTGGCTGCTGGGTTCAAACCACTGACCATTCAGTTAGCAGATGAGTGCTTAACCATTGTGCGACCAGGGCTCCTTTCTTCAGCACCAGACCTACTGAACTAGGAACTCTGAGTGTGGGGCGCAGCACTCCATGTTTTAACAAGACTTCCAGATGATTCTGTTGCACACTCACATTTGAGAATCTTTGAACTACACACATCCTCATTCATCTCCCTATGGCTAAGGACACCTATTTGCAGCTCCATCGGCTAGGGCCTGTCTGGTCCAGCCTGATTCCCAACAGTTACATCCCTCTTCCTTCCTCAGCTAAGGGCCACTGACCCCCATATGAAGGCCAAGCCCTCTCACACGTCTTAGGAGCAGAAATTATGATAGCAGAACAGGTTCAGCCCTGATACTGGAACCAAATCTGGAGCCCTCTGATTCACCTTGTCTCAGTTCCCATATTAACATCCCAGTTCTGATAACTGGACATCTGCCTCTACCCTTGTTTTGACAATCATATTAATATCTCAGAACATCCAGGAGGTTGACCTGCTAGCTAGTACTCAAATGGCTTTGGCTATTCCTGATGTAAAAATCCCAGCAAAATGGCTGGAGACCTGCACCCTGCTTGACTTTATCTCTTCTTCTGGATTCTTTATTGTAATGCTCTACCCACTTGTCGAACACCTTAGATACTCTGTTTGCCTGCTATACTGTGTCTTCTACTGGCATCTGTCCTTGGGTCTAACAACTCAGGATGCTGGTGATCCAATATATAATCGCAAAGTAGAAATCAACCAGTAACCTCGGTCGCACTTACTCTGCACCCTAATCAAAGAAGATGACTGGTCACCCACAAAATCGATTGGCAACTGACACAGGCAATTATGTGTGGCATGCCATTTTTAGAGTGTCAGTTGTGAGTACATTCAGACTGGATCTAAGACGGAAAAGTGCATTTGCCAGGTGACCTGCAGAGCAGCCTGCTGGGGAAGAGTAAATAACGGGAATACTGACCTTCTGGTCCCAGGAAATGACACCCTGGCCTCCCTCATGGGAGTTTCTCTGACTTGATTTGGTAAAGGCCAACCTGCTCCATCTGTAGTGATCGCAGCAGGGATCCTTAGAGTGTACATCAAACAGCAATGAGCAGTTATCTCCCTCCAAATAAAACAGTGTGAAAGAGTTTGGGACAAGAGGAAAGGAAACCCCCTTGATAACTTGCAGGTTTCTGCAACCCATCAAAACTAAGACGAGCATGTTTGTTCCACTAAACCTCCCCCTCCTGCCCTGGATACCAAACCTGCAGAGCTGTCTTCTTGTTCAATGTATATTGTATTCTTTGTTGTATTTGTAGAATATACAAATAAAGGGAATTCTGATTCTAGGGCATGTAATCTAATGAATACAGGGGGTCTTTCGTGCCATAAGAGAAACAACTCAATGGAGCCACTGAGAGATAACAATGATAAGCAGGGCCCTCATTTCTAGAGCAATTAATAGTATAATGAGTATTATGGATTAAAATCCTTCTCAATTCAAATTTTATGTAATTTATTCGCTGAAACAAAGAGATGAATTGGCAATTGAAAGAATGTTATTGCAAATAAAATTTCCAAGTGGAATGATGAAGATATATATCACACATACATATATATATATATATATATATATATATATATATATATATTCAAGAAATTATATAATCAAGCTATTCTAAAACATTCAATTAATAGCAGTGACATATTAAGGTGTCAGAAAAATTTAATATGAGAGGTAGGGATAATATACCATTCAGTTTTGTCTGAATTTTTGGCAACGTGACATGACCTAGAGAATTCTAGCATGTAGATTTATACATAAATTTCTACTGATTGCTTAAATTAAAAAAAATCATTTATTGAGTGTTTCTTCTTAGAAGGCATTATGCTAGGTACTGGGGAGCTATAAACGAACTGGGGTGATGGTTACACAATAGATAGACATAATTAATGTCACTGAACCGTACACTATAAAACTGTAAAAAAAATGTTGAAATGGGAAATGTTTTGTTTTATATGTAGGCATATGTGTATTACAATAAAAATATATTTTTATCTCGAATGAGATCACTGAACTATTGTTGATAAAAAAAATACATTAATACATTGAATAGAAATCGTAAGAAGCACTTTGGATGCTGGCTGTGTTTTGCTATGTTGTTGGTAGGTGCCATTGAGCCGGTGCCAACTCATAGCGACCCTATGAACAACAGAACAAAACACTGCCTGGTCCTGTGCAAAAATTCCTTTTGTCCCGTGCATTGCTACATCAATACTCAATCCACAGAGATTCATGGAAATGTAGTGCTACCTACTTTTCAATGCACCTGCACCTCACTAGCTAACCAGCTAATACTTAAATGGTTTGCATTTTTCATTCTTGTCTGTTAAAACACTAGGAAAAATGAGTAAATTAAAGTGGGAAAATAAAGGCACTTCACACCATTATAGAACCCTTTCTCACAGTCTTCTAGTCCAGTATTTTGTATACAGAAATTCAAGGGGAATAAAAGAACTGAAATCATTATATTCCTGAACACTAATTTTTGTTGCAATGTTTCTTGCGAGAAAGCATAGCTAAATTATCGGAATTACAGCAACATAAGGATCTCCGATCCCCAAAGTTATTGAGCATTTCACAGGACTTGTAGAATGAGGGTAGTTTTGCAACTGGCAGAGGCACTACATACAGTTGCATATGCACTACACAAATCAAGGGTACAGCATTCATGTACTCTATGTGAATGGACTGCCTTTGGAGTCGCAGGGCTGTACTCCTGAAAGTCGCTTAACTTCATAGAGGTAATTTGGACTCAACTGTGAAAGTATGCTCCAGCCAGAATGCCTAACTATTACATTATTTGCATCCATATGCCTGAAAGGCATCATCAAATGGCATTATTTTCATTCCATCAAATATTACCACCATAACTTGCTGCTGTTCAAATGTCAATCTCCTGTTCCAAAGCTCTCAATACTTCATTCATCCACCCTCCAGCTACCATATCATGCAAGGTAGGTGAGAAAAAGCCATGTGACTCAATGATATGCCTTGCTTATCCCTAGTATGATTAGAGACACTGGATCTATTACTATTTAATTTTTTTAAATGGACAAAAAGCATTTGCAGCCATATTGCACTATGTGCCTGGAAGGAGGATAACAATCCAATTCGCAATATGATTAAGGGTAAGATGCCCTTCATAAATAGCATTTCATATTCCAGGAAAACACACAAGTATGTACCGGAACTTTGATGCAAAGTAATTCATACACATATTGAAGATAAAATGATTTTTAATAATTTCTTTTTTCTCTAACTAGTAGCAGCGTTTCATGATCTCTTAGTCCCTGGCTTCTTGTGACAGTTAACTTCCAATTGTCAATGAATGGAGCATTGGCACAGATGCAAACCACTTTTCAATCCATGTAGGTAGGCTTTTTTCTGATTCCTAAAGTGACATTTTAAGCCACTATTTTAAGGACACAGAAAGTCAGGGTGCTATCTGGAAGACAGTTTCAAGAAGGCTTGGAAAAATAGATATTATTTCTACCCTTTTGTAGGAATTGAATCCATTGGTTCTCTTTACTTCTGGAAAAGCAAAGCAATCCACTAACCTAGTGAAAGCCTTTGAAACACAGTCATCTCCATGGAACATGCCAAGGGGAAGTGACATAGGTCATCAGGCCATCCAGCAATTTCCCTGACCAAGCCTAATTTCAGGTATTGTGCACAAGTATAATTTTCAGCTATGCCATGTCCTTATTTAGTCCTGTCCCTACCTCTAAAATTACATAAATAGCTGGGGGATCAAAGCTCTTGAGGGAGTCACCAACCCTCTAAATATGCTGACCGTAGTCTTTAGTTGGGTCACAAAATAATATGGAATAGTCTAAGAGACAACAATGTGGAGTTTAAGGAAGCAGAAGGAGCTCGGCAATGAATTACTAGTAGCTATGACTATAGGGTTGCTATGAGTCAGAACCGACTCGACAGCACCTAACAACAACAACATGACTAAGAAAGGAGCCCTGGTGGCATAAACAGTTAAGAGCTCAGCTGAAAACCTAAAGGTTGGCAGTTTGAACCCATCCAGCAGCTCCACGGGAGATAGATCTGGTGATCTACTTCTGAAAGATTACAGCCAAGCAAACCATATGGAGCAGTTCTACTCTGTCATATGGGGTGGCTATGAGTCGACAGTACCTAACAACAACAACAACGTGACTAAGGCTCACGTAAAGCAATTGGGTCAAGTCATCTGGAAACTCTGTCAAACACTAAACAACCTGGTGTCATGCAAAGAAGCACGGTCTGAAAGATGGAATTTTTTGTTTCAAATACTAGCTCTGCTACTTACTACCTGAATGACCTTGAGCAGAGGTCTGAGACTCAGTTTCCTCAGCTGTAAAATCAGGTTGATAATTTATGTCCTACCAGCTCCAGAATAGAAGAATTCCAGACAGTAAATGTGAACATATTTGTGAATAACAAGAGCTACACAAATTTAAAGAATTCATTTTATAAGACACAATGGTCATAGCAATGAAAAAAAAATTCTTGAAGTATACTTATAATAAAATGTAACCATACTGGTAGAAAGAAAAAGAAAAAAGCAAGCGACAAGGAAAGGAAGGTTACTAATCACTGCCACCCAAAGATGTATGGTGAGTACATATCTTTAGTTCCGATGGAGTCAATACAAAGTCTTTATAGAAATAATTTTCTATTATTTGTAAACTTTATTACTCACGAATGCTTGGAAGAAGTTATAATTTATTAAATAAATGTCTATCTGCAGCAGAGACTGTTAGTTACTTACTGCACATTTACTCTTTTCTTCTTCTGCAATACAGGAAGGAAAAAGAGAAGGAAGGAGAAAGAGAGAGGGAGGGAAGAAGGAAGATAGTGGTAGTCAATGAGATGGAAGCAAGAATCTCTAGGCGGGGATTCTAGGCACTCTTTAAAGGGGACTGATTGAAGTGGCATTACCTGTCCCTTCCTTCTTCCAGCTGCCTGGAACACGGCTGTGAAGACTGAAGGTGGCAAAGTAGAATGATAGGAAAAACTGGTGAAACCAATATACATGCCCTGGACTGTCACCTCCAAGCTTCTTTACATGAGGGAAAAATAAACCTTTATCTTATTTAAGGCACTATTGTTTGTTTTTTGTTTTTGTTTTTGTTTTTTGTTATATGCTGCCAGTTCTCTCTTCCTACTAATACTCCATCCACATATTACATATAACAACGTACTACAAAATATTTTATTTCTATTTTCACTCTTGTGGCAATAATATACTAATCAGACATACTTTATTACAGAATATAGATTTAAAACTCAGCAATAAGATTCTATTTTATAAAACTAAACAAATAAAATACTGTATCATTACATCCAAGACTATTTTGCATCAAACTCCCTGTTCCATTATCTTAATTAACATCCCTAAGTTTAGTTTTGCTTTTCTATTTTTTTTTTTAATATTCTGAGCAAAGGCAGAATACATTCTACTGGCTTCTACAGGAATTAACATTGCCAAGACAGCTGGAGAAGACTATGAAAGCTCACTGGACCTTGTAGTTGAGCTTTGTGTGTACTCAGGGAAAACAGCTGAAAACTTTGAGTCCTGATTTACATAATAAGGACAAACTTGCACTTCAAAGCCACACTTAGTTCAAGCACCCAGTCTTCAGAGAGTGAGAACAATATCTAGTAGCAGCTAGTCCAACTTCTTCTCTAAATATTTATGCCAGATTTCAACAGAAAGCTACTCATTACACTGGACTAGAATTAACTTTAAATGCACCAGCAAACTAAGCTATAGTCCTACTCATTTTCAGACATAAGTGAATCATTCTTATTGTGAGGAGCTGGCATCTGTGCAAATACAGTACGAAGTATTCCATTTTTTATTCTATATTCAAAGGAATTTCATTAGGATACATGGGGTGTCTAATTTAAATTATTTAAAAATTGTATAGATCAAGTTACTTGTATAATACCTCATCATTCTGCCTTTGATTATTTGTGAATATCACTTTTTTCTCTTTGAACTTACAAGATCTTTAAAGCCAGAAAGAGCACCTCAATCACCTTTTTATTCCCCATAGCACCTAGCACTGTGACTTGTACACATGTTCAGCACAGCTGGTTCAACTAAATGTATTCAATTGTTCAGCAGATGTATGTGGTGATTTTCATTTGAAAGACAATCATGGTTTAAGGATACAGACAGCTTCATTTCTGCCACCTACTACCATGTGAGCTGGGGTGTATCAACCTCTCTAAACCTTGATTTCTCATTAATAAAAACAGAATAACACTTTTTGTCCAGCCAAACTCTTAGTGTCGTTGGGCAAGTCAAATGAGGCAAATCGCTAAAACACCTTTTATAAGATATCACTATTCTCTGTTATATGCATCTATGCAGTGTAGCATATTCAAGATACTTTTTTGTTTTCAAGAATTTTGCGACAATATGAATTTTTCCTTTTATCCCCAGTGAATCGTCCTTGTGCTTTGTTGGAAAAATCATACCCTCCAACTAAGTGCTACCTTGCAGCATTGTCACTGTGTCTATTCCACCCACACTAAATGCAGTCATTTGACCAGTGTTGCCCTTCAAGGTTTAGGCTTTCTCCTTACATAATTACCCTTCTTTCACATACAAAGTACACTCACAGAGAAAGTTGAGACATTTCATATATCTTCTGCAGAGGCCCTGATAATTCAAGATCATGGGCAAGAACAGTGAGAAATGGGGCAGGAGACCTGGGTGCATTCCCTGCCTGCCTCCCTCCCATAGTTGTTTCGTAAACAGATGTAAAGGCCATATATATATCTTAAACACCTGAAGATTTCTTCCTGGGCTGGACTGAATCAGTATGTCTTTGGGAGGGTTTTGGAACTCTGGGCATAGCCAAATTCAAATGTGAATACAAATTCCAAAATCAAAAAGAACTTGTACTTGGATTACAAACCATTTGGGCTTATCAACAACACAGAAAACACGGAAGCTATACCTACACCAGTTGTCATGGAGTCAACTCTGACTCATTCCAACCTCATGTGCATTAGAGTAAAACTGTGCTCCATAGGATTTTCAATGGCTGATTTAAAAAAGACCACCAGGCCTTTCTTCCAAGGTACCCCTAGTTAGACTCAAATTGCCAACCTTTCTGAGCACATTAACTGCATCACCCAGGGACTCCAAATATACTTATATATGTTGTTGTTGTTGTTGTTAGGTGCTATCGAGACAGTTCTGACTCATAGCAACTTTGTGTACAACAGAACAAAACATTGCCCGGTCCTGCACCATCCTCACAATCGCTGTTATGCTTGAGCCCATTGTTGTAGCCACTGTGTCAATCCATCTCATTGAGGGTCTTCCTCTTTTTTGCTGACCTTCTACCTTACAAAGCACGATGTTCTTCTCCAGGGACTGGTCCCTCCTAACAGCATGTCCAAAGTATATGAGACAAAGTCTCTCTATCCTCACTTCTAAGGAGCATTCTGGCTGTACTTCTTCCGAGACAAATCTGTTCATTCTTCTGGCAGTCCATGCTATATTCAATATTCTTCGCCAACACCATAATTCAAAGGTGTCAATTCTTCTTCTGTCTTCCTTATTCACTGTCCAGTTTTCACATGCATATGAGATGATTAAAAATACCATGGTTTGGGTAGGGGGCACCTTAATCCTCAAAGTGACATCTTTGCTTTTCAACACTTTAAAGAGATATTTTGCAGCAGATTTGCCCAACGCAATATGTTGTTTGATTTCTTGACTTCTGCTTCCATGGATGTTGATTGTGGGTACAAGTAAAATGAAATACTTGAAAACTGCAATCTTTTCCCCATTTATCATGATGTTGCTTATTGGTCCATTTGTGAGGATTTTCGTTTTCTCCATGTTGAGGTGTAATCCATACTGAAGGCTGTGGTCTTTGATCTTCATCAGTAAGTGCTTCAAGTCTTCTTCACTTTCAGCAAGCAAGGTTGTGTTATCTGCATATCATAGGTTGTTAATGAGTCTTCCTCCACTCCTTATGCTGTGCTCTTCATGTAGTCCAGCTTCTCAGATTATTTGCTCAGCATACATATGGAATACATACAGTGAAAGGATACAACCTTGACGCACACTTTTCCTGACGTTAAACCACGCAGTACCCCCTTGCTCTGTTCAAACGATTGCCTCTTAGTCTATGTACAGGTTCCTCATGAGCACAATTAAGTGTTCTGGAATTCCTATTCTTCACAATGTTCTCCATAATTTGTTATGATCCACACAAATGCCTTAGCATAGTCAATAAAACACAGGTAAACATCTTTCTGGTATTCTCTGCTTTCAGCCTGGATCCATCTGACATCAGCAATAATATCTCTCATTCTATGCCTTCTTCTGAATCTGTCTTGAACTTCTGGTAGTTCCCTTTCGATAAACTACTGCAAACGTTTTTGAATCACGGTCAGCAAAATTTTATTTGTGTGTGATACTAATGATATTGTTTGATAATTTCTGCATTCTGTTGGCTCACCTTTCTTTGGAATGGGCACAAATATGGATCTCTTCCAGGTGGCTGGCCAGGTAGTTGTCTTCCAAATTTCCTGACATAGACAAGTGAGAGCTTCCAGCACTGCATCCATCTGTTGAAAGAACACACTTGGCATTTCTCAAGCTGAAAGAACTGAAGAAAAAATTCAAGCCTCGAGTTGCAATTTTGAAGGATTCTATGGGCAAAATACTGAACGATACAGGAAGCATCAAAAGAAGATGGAAGGAATACATAGAGTCACCGTACCAAAAGAACTGGTCGACGTTCAGCCATTTGAAGAGGTAGCATATGATCACGAACCGATAGTACTGAAGGAAGAAGTCCAAGCTGCACTGCAGGCACTGGTGAAAAATAAGGCTTCAGGAATTGACAGAATACCAATTGACATGTACCTACATATACATATTATAAATTAAAAGCTTTACCTCAGAATTTTGGCTTAAGTAACAGACAATAATGTGACTGAGAAAGTCACAGGAATGAATTCCCTAATACCACAACTGTTCTTTCTGAATCGTTTGAAATATGCCAACCAGCTGAAGATCAAACTAAAGCACATCATCAATATAACAAAGGTATGGTCCAAGACTCTATGAATACCCACAAAAAAATTACATACTCTGCCTTCAAGTAAATAAAGTACTCTGGGGCCACCAGTAATTCAATTAAAATAAAGTTAGGAAAGGCAGAAAAATGTTTAAGACTGGTCCTCCTCCCTCATTCTTCCATGGGGAAAAAATAAACATTAAAAGTGTATGTCATCTTAATAATTGTTTTAGTTAACATTATTGAGCATGAGTTAATACAAAGGATCAGATTACCAAATCAGACTCATATGAATCAGAGTTATTACCCAGTAACAAGCTTTACTAATAATTTCAAGGATACAAGCATTCATGAGGCATAGATAAAGCAGAGAAATATTCAGGACATCGAGTACAGGCTTCCCAGCCTATTCCTTCCCATAAGAGATGCATTTTCTGGCCTATGTTCAAAGATGAGTTCTCCTCCAAGTCAGGTGTGCAGTCAGCACATACAGTAGGGAGTGTTTTAGGTTATGAAACATCTCCATTTATATGCAGAAGCTGCATAGCTTACATGACATTTTCCAGGGAGCCATGCCCCATAAATCCATGGACCCTAGATGTGTTTACCATAAGCAATCCTAAACCAGAGACATCCTGCCAAAAAGCAGTCCATAGAGATGGACTCTACTTCTTATAAACACTATTAGTTTATTCACCAGGTCATTTATTAGCATGCTTATAAAGCATTTCGGCCAGGTCACCTGGCTTCTAGCTTTCCCTTGAGTGCCTCCCCCACCTCCCGTAACAAGAGAGAAATGAACTGCAGGCCAGCAGCTGAACTTCTTTCTCAAAACATTCATCATGTTCCAGGCACTATTCCTAAATTCTTTATGTGTTCTACTTCATGTAATCCTCTTAGCTCTATGAGTCAGGTACTATCTTTCCATTTTCCAGATGAAGAAATTCAGGTATGAAAAGATTAAGCAACTTGCTGAAGGTCCCACAGCTAGAAAGTGGCAGAACCAGGATTTAAGTCCCAGCATTTTGGCTTCAGATCTGTATTCTTAGGCATAACATGAGTCACTTGTGTAATTGAAGGTCTTACTGTGAACTTTCTTTTGAGTCTTATACTACTATACACTTAGGGTTAAGAAGGATGAAGCTTCTATAAGTCAGTTTTGATAGCTTCAACTGTGGTGGATTAAAGATGGATGCAAATTATTTTACATTCTTCCCACTGAGAGGTGGGATTTACTTCCCCAACCCCTGAATCTGAGCAGGCCTGTTCCTGTTTTGAGCAATAACAAAAATGGTGGAAGTGACAACGTGCCAGTTCTTGGTCTAGCCTTTTAGAGGCCTAGCAGCTTCCACCTATTCTCTTGTAGCTCTGATCCACCATGGAAGAAGTATAACTACCTGATGGAGAGACCATGTGGAGATGCACTAAGAATGGAGAGAAAGAAGGACACAGTTAAGCTCATCTTTCCAGCTACCCCTGCCAAGGTGCTAAGGATGTGAGTAAAAAAGTCTCAAACCCTCCAGAGGAGACACCAGCTGAATACCAATGAGTGATCCCAGTCAACAACACGTGGAAGAGTCACCCAACTCAGCCCTGCCTGAATTCCTGACCCCCAAAATCATGAAAAAGAGACACTGATTTCCATTCTCCACTGTCCACCCTGGGTCATGGGAAGGTAATCCCTAGAATAACACAAAATGCTGTAATACAGGAAAAAAATGAGAAAAGAAAAAAAAACAGGGAGGCTGCCTTTTTCTTACCACATTATTTAAATTGTTTTTTAATAACAGAAGTAAAAGTGACAAATTATATTTAATAAATGGTATGCTCTTGTCTTAAAAGTTAAGAGCATTCAAAGGCCCAAGAGTTCAGGAAGGTTACTTCATAGGTGAGTTTGCAAGAGTCCAAAGCACAAGCGATGAGCATGGGTGAGATTTCTGAGAGGGTCACATGCTTGTGTTTTGAAAGGAAAACTGTGTGGGTGGTTTAAATTATACCAAAGCACATTTAAATTGGTGCAGCTATGTTAATATTAACCACATCCACACTGCGCTAAATTTCTCAAAATGAAAATATACCCACATCTCTCTGGGTAGGAGCTGCAGGTACTGCCTCAAGGCTAATGAACCTATTTGCCTCTCTCATACCTAAGCCTCCATGACCTTCTTCAATTATGGATGGAGAATCTGACATAAGTCCCAACTGCACTGATTCTTACAGTAGAAATCTCACCTCCACTCTACCTCTGAGTTATTTTCTCTTCCTCTGCCCGACCTCCTTATCTCGTCCTCTCTTTCCAAAACTCATAGTACCTGCATACACACACACACATATGTACACACACAGGCATGAAAAGCAATAATAATGGTAGTAATGGAGGCAGGTTCATTCTTTCTGGCCTACTACTACTATTAGAGCTATCAGATACTCTATCAAAAATTTAAGTCATTAAGAATTTATATCTTTTATTAATGGCCAAATCTCTTCATTTAAAACCTTCAGCTCTAAGATATCATATACATTAAAGATAAATCTAGCCCATTTAAATATGAAAATCAAGCACACTTGTCATCAAATTGAACATTAACACAACAGACCACAAACATTTTATAAATCCTACATACTGGATAAATTATCTAGTCATTTACTCATCTGACATTTACTGCGTGTGTATTTTCATGCTGCCCGAGCTGGGCACTGTCATTCTATCTCATATACTGCTCACAATAGCCCGGTGAGTTCAGCATCATTTTATCCAACTCCCAGTGGGAAAATGACTTATACAGTATTATGCAGTCATTATCAAGCAGCAACCAAGAGCATGGCTCCATCTTATATTTACTGTGTTTTTTAATATGCCCCAACTCCAGCCCAGTTCTAGCTAGAGTTAGTTCCTCTTAATTGCAAAACAGTTATATTATTCACAGAAAAGGGAAAACCAGTTTTTAGCAAGTTTCTATAATTTTATGCTTATGCAGAAGCCACATCACAGATCAAAACTAGGCCCTCTAATAACTGTGGTTTTGCTTTTCCAAGAAGTTATATGGGGGAAAAATCAATAGGAAAGGCAACAACTGATTGTGTATCAATTTTATTATACAGATCACAAAACAAACCCTGTAATGAAATTGCATGTCATTTTACAGGGGCCTAGGGAATGTGTGTCAGTAGCAGAAGCTGTTGCTATCTCATCCACTGCCCCTCGGCCCACCTCAGAAGTCACCTACAGCTTTGTAGGTAGTTCCTGTACATGGCAACAGCTTTCCACACCAAGCATCTGTGTAACTTAGTCCAAGGAATTTTTGGGCCACAAGAGTGTGCTCCATACTCTGCAGGGCAGTCCTGAAAGACCAAACAGTTAACACCCGAAGAGCAACCCTTAACCAATAACAGAGAAGAATTGGTGGATAAACACCCCACCTTCTTACCCTTTGGTGGGACAATTCCAGTGTCCTACATAGACTCTTCAATAGGTTCCCAGTGGGACTGAACCTAGGAACATACCTATTTCCTCACACCTTCACTGGACTTCCTGGGATCATCTACTTATGCCCTGTGGTAGAACATACTTTCCAAAGATAACTGCACCAAGATACCCCATCCCATGCGCTTTTCTTACAATGTGACATTGCCGCTCTTCCTTAAAGAGGTGGAGTTTATGTTCCTTCCCTTTGCATCTGGGTGGGCCCGTGACTATCGCAAAAGAGCCACTATGTGACTTTGAGGCTAGGTCATAAGAGGTGACATAGCTTTGACCTGGCATTCTTGAAAGGCTCACTCTTGGAACTCAGTGGCCATGCCATGAGGAAGCCAAGCAGCCACATAGAATGGCCAGATGTAGGTGCTTCAGCCAGTAACCCCAGCTAAGGCACCAGACAGCAGAGAGCATCATTGCCAGACATATGAGTGAGTTTTCAAAGATTCTAGCCCCTAGCTAGAAGCCAAGTAGATCAGAGATGGCCTGTCCCCATTGAGCCCTGCCTAAATTGCAGATTTGTTAGCAAAATAAATGCTGTCATTGTTTTAAGCCACACTATTTTGGAGTGATTTGTAACTCACCGATAGATAACTATAATATACCCAAATTCTTGTCTTGGGGTCTGCTTTGGGGGAACCCCAAACTAAGACATTCCAAGGTCATTCAACTAGTAAATGGCACTAAGTGAAATGTGAAACCCAACTGCCTACTCACAGCCCACTCCGTGTCCACTATACCCCACTGCCTGCTCATTCAGTCAAGTGAGTATTTGCTTTCTTAAATAGAGTCTCCAGTGTCTCTAAGAGAGGAGGAAAGAGGGCATCGTGTTCCTTACAATCCTTGTTATGTAATAGGTACTAAATCTGAATACAAAACTGTCCTGAATGATTGTGCCTCAACTGCTTTCACTGTTCTTAACTCCAACATTCCAAGTCCCACCCAATATTCTGCGTACTTCTGCCAGTTTCAAACCAGGAGAAAACGTAAGGGACATTACTGCAAAGGAGGAGAAAATATAAATAGCTAATTATAGGCTTTAATGTTTTGCTTTTCATCAGAGTATTCTCAGCTGAGCAGTAAAACTAGGCACATTTTCAACAAATTACAGATGAAAAAAATAAAAAAGGGAATAGTGATTCATCTAGAGTTTGGAATTAACATTGCTAACAAAAGTGTATGGACTTGGGAACATAGTATATTTTCTTAAGGAATCTTCATCCAATAGATTTATCTTCTTAAGAACACTAGATTACTAAGAATTAATCTTTAAAGAGAAAATTCAGAATCTGATCCAAAGTATAATCATAATTCTCACTACTGGAATCAAATTAAAAGGCAATTCCAATATCATTATGCCCTAAAATTACCCTCCACATTAAATCCACTGTAGCACATTCAAATAAAGACCTGCTAAAAGAATTAGCACATGAAAAGAATAAATCTTTACTTCTCTAAAGTTCTCTGTACCATTATGAAAACAGTACTATTGTTACTCACCAGAGGTTAACTACACAAACATCAAAGGTACAAAACACCAACTCTGTCAAACCCTTAAATCTGTCATTGTGACTTACTTCATAAAATATGCTGCTGCAGCTATTTTAGTGGGTATATCTAACTTAACTGGATTTCCTTTGATAAAACTTATTTACTGAAATAAGATCTCTGCTTTAACTCCATTACCCAACTTTTGGCATTTGTCTACTTCATCCACGATTAACTTAGGAGCCAGCTGGCATTTTCCTTAACTCTTTCATATTTGCTTAATGAAATATACCTTAAGATTGGTTTCTGGCTCACTCTTCCCTTTTGAAAATGTTAACGGATTTAAAACAAATCTAGTTAGAGATAGAGTTTGAGAGAAGAGATTTTGCTATGTAAAGTATGGTTCACTTATCTGTTCAACAGCAGTGATAAAAGTGGTACTTCTACATGCACAGTTAATTTCAAGAATCATTTATTGAGCATAGAATCTCCTAGAACATATGAGATTTACAAAATGAATACCCCGCCACCTAGGAACTTGCCCTCTATTGGGTCATGGATATTGTTGGAGTGTTTTGCGAGACAGAATCAAAGTACTAAAATAAAATCTCTTTCAGATGCATGAAATTCTACAACTGTATCTACGACCTTTGAGGCTCAAGGAATTCTCTCATGGTAGAAGGCTTATTTTATATTTAAAAAATATACAAACGTTTTGTATTATTACTATTGTTTTCTGGCTCATCTAGAATTTTCACATATAGGACTGTTACAAGACCTAGTACTTTTGAATATCTTACCTGGGCCATGGCAGCAGAGTTAAGTGGAAATCGCATCTGGGATTTAGAAGCTTATTCCCAGTGGTCATTACCTATGGAGTTCCTGGGTGGCACGAACAGTTAAGTGCTTGACTACTAGCCAAAAGGTTGGCGGTTCAAACTCACTCAGAGATGCCTTGGAAGACAGGCTTGGCAATCTGCTTCCTAAAGATCACAGCCTTGAAAACCTTATTGGGCAGTTCTACTCCGTATGTATGGGGTCACCATGAGTCAGAATCAACTCAATGACCGCTAACAAAAACAATGACTACCTGATAGTTCTGATTTTCCTCAGTTGTAAAAAGGTGGTGATAAATGTAAGGTTACTATGAGAATCAGTGTTGGTAGGAATTATGTATCAATGACGAAGTGCTGCTCTACAACCCTATTACAGCATATAATAGATTAGCTGTCTTGTTCCCCTTGAGGGCTGGCATTCACTGAGTCAATGCATCTTAAAGTTGGAAGGATCTTTGGGTCTTATAATCCAATCTCCTACTCCATGACAGAATCTCCCTCCAACATCAGTCCCAAAAAGAAAAAACTTCCTGCTATGAAAAGCCTGTGACTTACAGACCTGCAGTCCCCCGGGAATTGGCAACCAGTCACTACAGCTGAGGAGGAGACCTCCCCAGGCTTGTATCTACTTGGAGCAAAAGACAATAAGCAATGGAGAGAACCAAATACTAAACCACTTGACCCATCTCCCTGCCCTCCCAGTTTAACCTTCAAAGTTAGTCTTAATGATAAAATACTTTCAGGAGCAATATTTTCTCCATTATCTAGCACGGGCCCTGGCACATAATAGGTGCTTGATATAATTTGAACATCAAATGGGTAATGTGAAGGTCTTTTCAACCTTACAAATAACCCTTCTTATTCTCTCTAGGACTCGGAGCTCCTTTAACAGGAGACAGAAACTAAAATACAATAGCATGGTGACAACTAAGGGTTCAAAACGCACACCCTAAGAGTTGACTGTTTTGGATAATTCATTTCTGTCAAAATATAAATAACAGATATCAGACATTTCCTCCTATTGAATAAGGGGAAGAAGGTTGAAGTACTGAGCTGGAACCAGTTAATTAGATCTGTTTTACTTCTTTTTTTACATTATAATATAGTTCAGAATAATCTGATGTGGGATTCTTTTAGAAGGTAGTTAGTTGGGTTTTTGAGAGAAGGTAGAAGAGCGGTAAGGCAGATAGAATTGAGAGGGGGGCAAAAACAATAGCACTGTAAGAATGAATCTGCAAGAAACTAACACCATCTTCCTTTAAGATTAATGATGTGCTAAATTCCTTGAAAGGAGTCCTGGTGACGCAGTGGTTAGGCACTCGGCTGCTAACCAAAAGGTCAGTGGTTCAAACCTACCAGCCGCTCCACAGGAGAAAGATGTGGCTATCTGCTTCCATAAAGATTACAGCTTTGGAAACCCTATGGGGCAATTCTACCCTGTCCTAGAAGGTCGCTATGAGTTGGAATTGACTTGATGGCAATGGTTTAGTTTTTGGTTAAACTCCTTGAAACCTACTTCAGGGTGTTAGGTGTTACTTTCATTGCTCTTCTCCTTCCACCTTCTCTCAGAGAAGCCCATCTTGAAGGGGTAGCCTGGAGTCCTTCCTCTTTGATCTCCTTCCCTACACCCTATACCCCCTGTAAAGATTTCATGAAGTATTGTTAGCACCATGGTTATCAGCTGATTGGTGGGCAGGAGCATTTCAGGTCTTTTGGGTCTTCAGAAAAAAGCCACAGAGTGAACACTCAGGACATCTACAAAATGAACTTCCAACAGCATGGATGAATTTCACAAACATAATGTTGCACAAAAGAAGCCAGATGTAAAATAGCACATACTATATGATTCTACTTTTTATATAAATTTCTAAAACAGGCAAAATAAATCATGCTGTTAGAAGTCAGTAACTTTGGGGTGGAGGGAAGTAATGAATAGAAAGGGATGTCTGGGATCCAGGTAATGTTCCATTTCTAGATCTGACCGCTGGTTACAGAGGTGTGTTCCCTTTGAGAAAATATACTTATCATTTATATACATGTATTTATGTACATGTATATGTATGCTAGGAGCTCTGCTGGCACAGTGGTTAAAAGCTCAGCTGCTAACCAAAAGATGGGCAGTTGGAATCCACCAGTTGCTCTCTGGAAATCCTACGGGGCAGTTCTACTCTGTCCTACAGGGTTGCTATGAGTCAGAATCGACTCGACGACAACGGGTTTTATATGTATGTTATACTTTAATAAAAAGTAAAAAATGTGTAAGTAAATGGAAAGCCAGCATTTGCCATGTATAGAAGCTAACCATAAGAACACTTAGAGTAAAAACAAAACAATGTGATTGAATGCTAGCTGGATTATGTGGCCTGCTAAAGGCTCCTCTTTTGAAGCCTGCTTTCTCTTTGTTAAACAGAGAAGTTAGCGAGTACAAGGGAGGCCATAAAGACTCACTATTAACAAACTGAGACTTTCTACTTGAGGTAATTAGATGGATGGATCGAAAGAGAATAGTGAAGGGATGGTCTCACCATGTAATTTAGTGTTATTTCATACCCTGCCGAGAGTCTACATAAAATCATCTTGTGAGCCTACAGTGCTGTGTGATCCACATTTTGGGGAAAAGAATGCTTTACTTCAAAATGAACAGATGTTCCTGATGGGCAACTCAGATGCCCTCCTGAAGGCAAAAATTTCCCACATTAGTGTCATGTGCCATCTCCTTTAATCTACGTAATCGCCGCAAATATCAGCACTAGCTCAGATCAAACAGGCATTCACTATAGCCCCCTGGACCTCATGACTGGTGCTCTGGCCCTTGCTAGAGGCCATAAGTCCTTCCTTGCCAATTATCACTCCTCAGATGCTGCTGAACTTCAATCTCAGCTCACCTTCTCCCCTCAACCTGAAGCTGCTATTGCACTACTGCAGCCTGCATACATCAGGAAAGCATGCAGAAAGAATGGTTAAATAAAGATGTTTATAAAATTTATTTTTAAATTTACAAAGAAAACTCTGAATAAATAAGTACTTCCAATGATGTAAAGAGTTCTTGGAAAAAATAAAATAGTAACCAGCAGTTCCCTAAACATCTTTAATAGGATGGGCAAAGTCTATCTGGTTAGGTTTAAGCTTAGTACATCCAGTGGCAAGGATGATTTCACAAATTCAGAAGTTCATTGATCATTTCCACATCTAAGTAGATCTAATAACATATTTTAAAACGGGACACATGTGTATGTAAAAATCAAATATGAAAAACCCAAAGGTATTGACTACAGACAATAAGTCTTTCAAATGTATGAAAACACATCTTCTCTGTACTTATAAGGGGGAAAAAGTTTCCAGTTTAAATTGGTTCTTTCCACTCTCACTTCACACAAAACCCTTTTTACCTCCTAACAAGAAGCCTTGAAATAACAATAATTTCATCTTTCCCATCTACTGGCTGGTTAGCTCAATTAGTTAGAGCATGGTGCTAATAACACCAAGGTCGTGGGTTTGATCCCCATACGGGCCACCTTCTCTGGAGCCCTGGTGGCTTAGTGGTTAAGAGCTCAGCTGCTAACCAAAAGGTCAGCAGTTCAAATCTACCAGCCGCTCCTTGGAAACCCTATGGGGCAGTTCTACTCTGTCCTACAGGGTCACTATGAGCGGCAACCCACTTGATGGCACCTAACAACAACAACGACTTATTTATTACGTTGCCCTGATAAGGAAGAGCTGAGTGATAGAGGAGGTTTGTATTTTGTAATATTGATGCATCACAGGTTGATTTATGCATCCTTCTGTATCTGTTTGTCTTTAGGTATTTTGCTCGTTTGTTTCAGAGTGACTAAGCTTGTGGGGGCTCTCTTTTAAGTCCTCGTGGTCTTAAACGAAAATAGCATTTCTTTTCTGATTGTATAAATATTTATGCTCACTGGACAATGTTCAGAAAACACAAGTTAAAAAATACAAGTTATACAAGTGAGAAAGTAAAAAGAGCCCACACGTGGTGTTTTTCAAAGCTAACTTACAAAGGGGGTAATGATTAATTGTCCTCCTTGGGGCAGGTCTCAGGCATCCTTGCTCTCTGGCCAGCACGTTCATGGTCAGATTATCCTAATACTCACAGTCCAATCCCTGGGTTTCTCTCTGTTCAAGTTCAACAGAGGTTAAGTATGTTAATGATCTTCACCTTCCTTTCCAGGATGTTAGAAGCTGGGGCAAAAAATAGGATAGGTGCTGGAATATAATTTTTACTCATATTGTATAACCCAATATTGCAGCTATAATACCAATGACTTTGCAAAGTATCAAAATAAGATACCTAAGGTACGCGAGAAAACTTTAATTCTACTAAAAGATGGCAGGTGAAGGGATTACACATTTTGTTTTTATCACAATGGCTCCAATTTCTGATTATTGAGCTGACCATCCCACAATTTTATTATATTCAAATTTATATTTTATACTACAATCTGGAATATAATGATGGTAGTAATGCTACTTTTTTAAAAAAGTCTCTGTATCTTAAAAAGAAAGTCAGAACAGAAATAACTTTACCTATCTCAAGAAAAAAATATCTATCATATTCTGCTGGTTTGGAATTTTAAGTAAAGAAAGTGAAATTATAATTACCATTTTGGCTCAATCCAAGAAAGAAAATCCTAACAATCAAATCTGCCAATGGAAGAATGGGCTTTGTTGTAAATTAATGATTCTCTGTCATGAGAAAAACTCAAACAGGGTCTGCATAGCCATTTACTGTAGATGGATGTCTCTTGCATTGAGTGAAACGACTGAATAAAAGCTCTTGCTTCCTCAAATTCAAGGTTCTACAATGCCCACTGGAGCTCCCCCTCAAGACTCCAGCTCCTCTAACATGACACACAGTACCTCTACAGAGTGATGAAATTCACTGGTATACATCAGTAAGAGTGGTAAAGATAGAGGGTCATTGACTGTAAATTTCTATTCAGATTGGTCACTGCCCAAGCTATGTGTCTTAGTCATCTAGTGCTGCTGTAACAGATACACCACAAGAGAATGGCTTTAACAAAGAGAAATTTATTTCTTCACAGTAAAGTAGGCTAAAAGTCCAAATTCAGGGCATCAGCTCTAGGGGAAGGCTTTCTCTCTCTGTCAGGCATCTCATCAACCTTCCCCCAGACCAGGACTTTCTCCGTGCAGGGACCCTGAGTCCAAAGGACGTGCTCTGCTCCTGGCGCTGCTTTCTTGGTGGTATGAGGTCCCCCCTCTCTACTTGCTTCCCTTTCCTTTTTATCTCTTGTAAGATAAAAGGTAGTGCAGCCCCCACCCCAGGGAAACTCCCTTTACATTGGATCAGGGATGTGACCTCAGTAAGGGTGTTACAATCCCACCCTAATCATCTTTAACATAAAATTACAATCACAAAATGGAGGACAACCACACAATACTGGGAATTATGGCCCAGCCAAATAGATGCACACATTTTTGGGGGAACATAATTCAATCCATGACACTATGTAATTGTTAAATATTTTGACCATCACTTCTGCCTCTAGGGAAGTTTGAATAAGAGTCACTTTCCCTTCCCTCACCACTTCTTCAAAGAAAGTTAATACCCCAGAGAAATAGAATGCTACCTCCTTAGAAACTCAAAACACAACTTCAGAACTATTCCTCTAAAATGTAATCAGCAAAAAAGGCAGAAACATAAAATTTAGACAAGCTCTCTTCATGTTTATGCCAAATTTAAACATAATCAACAGGCATAAAAATTTCACAAGCCAACCCTGAATTATAGAAGATCTGCCAGAAGAGGGTCTTCTATGCTCTTAAGCTGTGGTCTCCAAGAACTGCTCCACAGGGTTTCCAAGGAGTGGCTGGTGGATTTGAACTGCCAATCTTTTTGTTAGCAGCCTGGGCTCTTAACTACTGCACTACCGGGGCTCTTTTGTGACGATGTATCCTAATCATTCATTCACTCATTCAACAGATATTTATTTATCACCTACTATGTGTTAGGCAGGGGTCAGCATACTTTTTCAGTAAAGGGCCAGACAGTAAGTATTGTATTTTCAGCTTTACAGACCCTGTTGCACCTACTTTACACCATCATTACAGTGGGAAAGTAGCCATAGAAAATATGCAAATAAATGAGTGTGGCTGTGTTCCAATAAAACTTTATTTATGAAAACAGGAGGCAGGCCAGATTTGGTCAGTGACAGTTTTCCAACCCCTAGTCTAGACTCTTGAGATACATAAGTGAACAAAACAGACAAAAATCTCTTTGCTTGTGGAGTTTACATTCTAATAAAATCAGTAAAAAATTAACATGTACTCCAAATATACATACCTGTATTTCTAAATTACATGTGTATACTACCATATAAATGCATTGTGTACATTATAAAATTCACCCAATAATATAAATTATAATAAATGAGAAAAATGAATATTTAAAAATATTTTGATATTTTATTAGTTACTCATTTTTCCACTATCACTGCCATCATATTTTAGTGAGAGCAATGCAATTGAATAATGCTTCATCACTTTCAATAAACTATATATTTTTTTAAAATCTTGGGTTAACATTTTATGATCCAATTCTAAGTCAGTTGATTTATATATTTGGTTTTGATGGCTGTCATAGTGGAAAATTTATCACAAAGATTATATAGTTCCAAATGGAAGAACTGCATCATTGGCCGTGCTTATTAAACCATGATTACCATTTTTAAATCTCATCTAATTATGCAAAGAATTTCATTAAATTTTTGGCTTATATATTTACACCTTCCTCTGTGCAAACAGGTTGTTACTGCAAACAAATTGGAAGGTAAATAACAGAAGTTAAATAAACATTTGTAAAACTGGCTGAATAAATAAATAAAAATTCACTGAAACCATCTGAAAGATTTTATAGCTGTTTCCAAGTTGATAAAGCAAGCTGATGAGAGTTTTGTATTGTTTTTGTTTTCTACATATTTACATGGTATTAAGCAACAAACTCTCATTACTAAAATTTAAAGAACATAAACATAATACCTAACAGTATACTGTGGGGAAGGAAGGAGGGAGGGGGTCACTGTCAAGCTCTCCACACAATGGAATGTCCACATTTCCTCAAGGGAAACTCACATAAATGATGTAACACATTCTTAAAACCAAAACAGGTGAGGGCTTCAAGGTCAATCCTTATGTTTAATATCAGTAAAGTTGTTTTTTTTTTTTAATTTAAAAAGTATAGGTTTGAATAAATTCAATGGATTATCTGGCATGCTCTTTGGGGTGTGCTTTGGAGACAATAGCTCTTTAGAGCTATTTATTTTGTATATATTTTACATTTAGAAAGGACCTTTTCCAACACTATGTTCTATTCGTATAGAATTTCAACCTATATTGTTAGATGTAACAGAGATTCCACCAGTCTGATTCACCTTCTCTGTGCACATATTCTTGCAAGTAATAACTCCCTATCACAACACACTTGATAAAATAATGCAAAGAAAACTTGGATTAAGTGAATCTCTTTCATCCATGCCTAACTCAAACACAACCATTTATGGGACTATTACTGGTTTCTAACTTCTATGTCTGCACCAGTCTGGAAGTTAAGAATCAGCAAACTTTAACTATCTGAACTGTTTGGCAGGATTTTCAAAACTTCAGATGAACCTTAGCCAAGTTTCCTCTGTCCCTAATGAGAGGTTATTAATCAGTAGTATGTTTGTATTCATGAAGGGTCTGTTTAGAATTTTAATAAATGTCATCTAGAAAATTAACAAAGAAGTAATTAGGAGGATTTATTACTTGATTCCCTATCCCCTTCATGGTCAAACCAAAGGAAAATGTGATAAAGATTGAGGATTACTAAAATCCGAACACTTTATATACACTCAAAACCCTCCCCAAACAGGCAGAAATTTCAGCACTCTGGTCTTCCTTGCTCAGGTGACATCATACAGCAATTTTTCACAGTGTTAAGTACTTGTTTGTATCTTCAACACCTCCCAACTATGGAAACAACCTTAGAGCAGGGAATTTTGTCTCTATTTCTGTACATAGCAGTGTTCAATTAGCATTTGCTGAAATTAAATGAAATACTGTGGAATTCCCCAAGGCTATTTTATTGTTTCATGGACCACACTTTAAAAGAACCCCAAAATAGTGAGCTTTCTCTTGTGTTCTTGAAAACTAAAAAAGAAATACTTCTTCGTGTACTAGTTTGGTTCAAGAAAACTCTTGTCTGAATATCCTTAAGCCCTGTAGCACTGAGCATTCTTCTTGAAATCTATTTCAAATAAATTGCGTTTAAAAATGTGAAATTAATTTGACTCAGGACTTTCTTATAAAGGGAATAAATTGTCATTGTTTGCAGATGATATGATCAACCTCATGAAACATCTAACCGAATCACAGGCAAACTCTAATGGGAGAATTCAGCAAGCTTACTGGATATAAGATCAATTTTAAAAATCAACAGAATTTCTTTGTATCAAAGATAACCAACTAGAAAATCAATCAAGCATAAGATACCATTAATAAGAGCACCAAATTGTATAAAATTTCTAAGAATTAACTTCACCAAGAATACACAGAACTGCTACAGAGATTTTTTTTTAATTCTATGAAAGAATATAAAAGAAAATCTGAATAAATTAAGAGCATTCCATGCTCCTGAAGGGATGACTTGATATTATAAAGATGTCAACTGCTATAAATTCAAAGCAATTCCATCAAAATTCTAGCTGGATTTATTTGGACGAACTTGATAAACCTCTTCTAAAATGTGCACCGAAATCTAAAGGTCTACAAATAGTTAAGTCAACTTCAAAAGAGATGATCGAAGAGGAAGGAATTGCCCTTCCAGATATTAAGACACACTAAAAGTCATAATAAAAAAGACAAAATGGTCTTGGTGCAAAAACAAATACTAGACCAGTGGAATAGAAGAGAGTCATAACAGATCCATGAACCTAATATACAATAAATATGGCACCATACACAAATCAAAGAAGAAAAGATGAATTAGTGTACAATGCTGGAAAACCTTTTTTGAAGTAAATTAAACAGAATTCCTTACAAAAGTTGCACTTCAAGTGCATCAAAACCTAAATATGAAAAGTAAAACTATAAATTAATAAAAGATGAAGGAGAATAGCCTCATAACCCGGGAATGGGCAAGGACTTCCACACAAAATCCAAGAAGTACAATCTATAAGGTAGAAAAGTTATGAATATTATTATATCAAAATGAAGTATCCTGTTTAATGACAAAGTTAACAGACAGAAGACCGAACAGGGGAAGAAATTTACAGCGTCTAAAATTGACAGAGGATTACTATATGGAATATAAAAGGAACACCTACAAAGCAAGACCCCAAAAGAAAAATGGGCAAAGGAAATAAACAGGCAATTAACCCAAGAAGAAACCCAAGCATATGAAGAGATGTTTATTAGTAATTAGAGAAATGCAAATAATTAATTTAAGCTATCACTTTATTTGGAGCCCTGGTGGCTCAGTGGTTAAGAGCTCGGCTGCTAACCAAAAGGTCAGCAGTTCAAATTGCAAAACTTAGAAAACTGGTATTCCTGTTACTATTGCTGCATTACAAATTACCACAACACTTAGTTGCTTTAAACAGCAATAATCATTATTTTTCAAGATCCCTATGGGATAGGGATTCAGGAGGGGTTCATCTGGCAGGTTATGGCTCAAGGTCAGAAAGTGTCTGGAGCTGGAGAAGCTAGGGGACAGCCAGGGACCTCTTTATTGTCATGTATCCTTTTCCTTAGTCTCTGACGTGGGCTAGTTTGGGCTTTCTCACAGCACGGTAGCCTCAGGGAAGTTAGACCTCTTACATGGTAGCTGACAGCTCCAGTACAAGTATTCCAGCAAGCAGGGTGAAAGCTAAATCACCCAGCCTCAACAGTCACATTGTGTCACTTTTGTCATATTCATGTGGCTGAAACAAACAAACAAAACCTGCCCACATTCAAAGGGAAGAAAACTGAACTCCACTTCTTGTGGTGGCTGGCAAGTTTCTGAAACACCATGTAGAATGGGAGATACTGTTGCAGCCATCTGTGGAAAATGCAATCGGCCACAGCTGGATAATCCCAAGTGTTGGGGGGCATGTGATAATACAGAGTGTAGAGTGGTGGGATATTTTTTGGAAAGCAATCTGGCAGTGCTTAGTCAAATTAAGTATATCTAAACTGTTTGACAGGAACCCTGGTGGTGCAGTGGTTAAAGTGCTCAGCTGCAAACCAAAAGGTTGGCAGTTCGAACTCACCAGCTGCTCCTCAGGAGAAAGATGTGGCAGTCTGCTCCTGTAAAGATTACAGCCATGGAAATCCTATGGGGCATGTCTACTCTGTCCTACAGGGTCGCTGTGAGTTGGAATCAACTCCACAGTACTGGATTTGTTTTGTTTATATTTTTTGACCTACCACTCTCGCTCATGGGTATATATCCCTTAGAAAATTTCTCACAAACTGTAACAGGACATATATAAGGATGTTAATTACAACATTGTTTGTAGTAACAGGGAGTTGGATATAAGCTATGTGTCATCACCAGAGGAATGGGTAAGTAAAATGTGATGAATGCATACTATGGATTACTATGAAGCAATGTGAAGTAATAGACTAGATGTACACACAGTAACTTGGAAAGAACATAAAAAATAGTGCTGAAAAGTAATGGACAAATTAAGATTCATAATACAATACTATTAATATTTCTATTAAAAATTCATGAGCACAAAACAACAATATATATTTTCAAGACCACACAGAAATGAAGGGTAGACCTCATCCCATTAAGTGGTTGCCTATGGGCAAGGGAGATGTTTGGGAGTAGGGACTGGGAAAACAGAAAGGAAAATAAAGAGAAAGAAAACAAGACAAGGGCACTGCATGAACCAACAATGATGGTGTGCCTTCAACTGAGGAGTATAATTAACTCCACCCTTTGTCTGCATTAGATTTAAAGATAATAATAATTGACGCCAAATTTTTCAGACAAGAATCTTAGCAAAAATCAGGATCATAATAAATCTCTGTAAATGGCAACATTTCTCATTTTTCAAAAGAGGTACCAATATTAGGGAGCATCCAAACTCCTTTTTGCCTGTTTAGGAAATTCTTTGTTGATCATTAGTGCCAAAAGAGTTAGGTACAATAAGAACTGCTGAGAAGAAGGATTTGATTAACATCCTACATGTTAAATTAAAAATGAGTTCAAGAGCTGGTGGGGCTGATTCCAATGGTAAAGAATGTAGAGTTGATCTTTGCTATACTTGAAAATACTGTTTAAACATTGTGTTGTTGTATTCCAAAAAAAAAAGAGTGCCTGAAATGGCTCCCAGACTAGGGAGGGCTACTAAATTGAGAAGCGCCATTAGAGGACCATCCTCACTGCAGTTAACTCGCTGCCCAGAGGGAAACAAAATTACACAGAGTGGCAGGCAGCTCCCAGAGGTGGCCACCAATGGGGAAGGAGGACCCTGAACAGGGCAGGAGCCAGACCACCCAGACAGACAGAGGCATGTTAGAAGAAAAAAAAAAAACATTCTGTTGTTGTGCACCGTCAAGTCTATTCTGACACATAGCAACCCTATAGGACAGAGAAGAACCCTGTAGGGTTGCCTAGGCTGTAATCTTTACAGAAGCAGATCTCTAGGTCTTTCCTCCCGAAGAGCAGCTAGCAGCCAAGTGTTTAACCATTGCACCACCAGGGCTCCTTCCCTTTTTACTTCTGTTTCTTCCATTGGTCGCACCCTTTAGGCATCCAGTTGTATCCTGAACTTTTAGCAAACCAGTAACACTTTCCTGGATGAATTCACTTTTTTAAAGTGGGTCATAGAGAAGAAAAAGTAAAAATGTACCTCTAACTGCCTGTAATATAAAATCTCAACACTGGGATTACTGGGCAGGATTCTAGCCATAAAACTTCTAGAGACTTAGAGTAACACTTTTGCCAAGTTACCTTTATTTCTGTAACTCAGTTCATCTATCTTTCAAAAAATATTTTGACTCAATGATTGGGAATCAACGAGGAAGATATTTTCAGGAAGAAGAGCCTTCTCAGAAGTCTTCAGTTTACAACACATGGGTGTCACTTAAGTTAGCACTAGTGAGTATTTGAAAAAAAATATATTTTAAAAGCACAAAGGTTTCTACATGCATTGTACCCAAGAAAAAAGAATGCTATGTTTAAAAAAACCTTTAAAGTAGATGTATGCAAAACAACAATACACATTTTGCAATAAAAGACATTAACATGGCTTCCTATGGGGTAATGAAGAGTGGAATATGGGGATAAAGGAAAAAGTAATTCATTAAGTTTTCAAATTGGTATTTAGATTTTAAATTAGGCAATGTAAATATTTAACCAAAATAATTACCTTTCTAACAGAAAAATAAATTTTTAACCCAGAGTAGAATTTATTCCTATTATAACATTTTTAATCTCTATGTCTCAAGGATTGAATCTGATTGTTTTTATACAATAATGAAACAACCACAGGTCTGAATGCAGAATGCTAGGCAATAGCCAAAGACTTTGTTTCATATCCTTGATGTAACTTGACATCTGAGTTGATTGACTGGCATGTGCCTACCTTTGCTTGGCATTCTCATTTAATAATGCAGTCACAGCTGTTAAGATCTGAGATACTGTCACAAGAGACACAGTTGAAGCTGAACTAAAATGCTATGAGAATTTTAGAAGTCAAAGAAATATTAGAAAGCCAACTCTGGCCCCAGGTTTCCACACTAGGATTATTTAACAATTAACAAAGGGGTACTTTCATTTCCAACCACTAGAAGACACCCTCTTGAGATTGGAAATGGAAACCTGCCCTTCATCCTTCACTCTCTTTCATTCAGAATCTGAGAAAAATTCAGCAATTTGAATTTAACCTCTCTTTCAAGGTCATTGACAGCGACATTTGTTTACTGGTTATTCACTTTCTAGGACTCTGAGGAGAGCAAGAGGAAAAAAAAACAAGATCTCTGTGTCTACTGTGTTCTTTTTTATAACTCAGAAATGATTAGGTTTAGGACTCACTTCGCTCAGGTATGACCTAATTAACGTAACAAAGAAAATTCTATTTCCAAACAGGATCACATCCACAGGTATGCGGCTAGGACTTCAATACATATTTTAGGGGTACAGAATTCAATCCATAATGCTTCTAAGTGCTGATATATGAACATTTGTGAAGGCCCCAACTGAACACAAGAGAGAGCAAGTCAGGAGACTTCCGGCAAGATGGCGCCCTAGGCAGAAACACCACGCCGTCCCTCTACAACAAAGATCCGAAAAACTAAGCCAAACAGAGAATCAACAATCCTGAAACCCTAGAACATCAAATGAAG
>NW_004444036.1:7558910-7603051 GCF_000243295.1 Trichechus manatus latirostris
AAAAAAAAAAAGAGAGAGCAAGTCAGGAGATCCACCTTCTATTTCCAACAAAAACCTAACTTCTTGGGAGTGACCTCACACTTTGGGTTATCTCTCAGTTTCCCCAAACAAGCAACATAATTTGGATTAGTATAATGCATAAAAGAGAAAAATATTTTTTTTAAAAAAGCTCCTCAAGTTAAGAAACCAAACATTTCCCCAAATCTCATTTTCCAGTATAAATAATCCTACCTTCTTTCTTTAGCTTTTATTTGAATAATTAAAAAAAAAAAAACACAACGGATACATTAGGAATTCTAACTTCGGCGGTCTAGCACAGAACCTGTACTCTTAAATCACAATTCAATATTACCCCATAAAAATAGTAACAGAAGAGAAACTGAAGCGATTGGCTAAATAGGTTATTTTTTATGGTAGATTTTGATTGGTCAATAACATTCTCACCTGTTCCTTATCTTCCATAATTACTGTCTGAATTATGTATCCCTTTTCACAGAAGCTAGGAGAGTTCTTCTCCAGCATGTTATGGTATTTAAAATTCCCAGGCTTCAGTATTCTTATTTATAAAGACACTACAGGTCTGCAATCCCTAGTCCAAAATTCCAAAGTTCAAGTTGCTCTGTAAGCCAAAAGTTTTTTTTTTTTCATTCAGCCAATTCATTTGATCTGATCTGAACTCATGTGACTGTCTCTTCAACTTTCCTCTCTTGTCTTCCATGCCAGGAGGCTTCTCTGGAGCCTCCTGATCTTTCCAGGCTGAGCCAAGTGCTTCTCCTCTGTGCTCCAGTAGCAGTTCAGGTTAGATTCTGGCCACATGGGAGTGCCTTTAAGTCAACAGTCTTCCCACTACAAGCTTCTCCATCCACATATGTTCATCCTCATCTCCTCATCCTTTAATGAGAAATCATTCACAACGCTCTATCAAGAGGGCAAATATAAGCGAGGTTCAAAATTCACAGTTTAAGTTATATAAATTACAAAAATTGCTAAGATATAGTAGGGCAAGACATGGTCTTAAGGCACCCTAATTAAATATCCCTGGATGCAAGAGTGTGCAGGGGAGGGGGGGGATCACTTCTGTCTCAGTGACTAGCACTAATTAGTTTCAACATTTAATAAGGTAAGAAGCCGCAGCAGGAAATATCTTGTGCAGGTGCATTTCTACAACCTGTACCAGATTGTTGGGCACTGATGGAAAGAATGACTGTAACAGGATTCATTACAGAGGAAGAATTCCATAGTGAATATGCAAGTCAGCCAGGTAGTTGGCAGTGTTTTTATTGAGAAATAATTGTTTTGATTTTTTTCTCAGGGGGAAAAAAAAACCCTAAAATTATTCATTAAAAAACAAACAAACAAAAAAAAAAAAACCAAACCTGTTGCCCCTGAGTCAATTCTGACTCATAGCGACCCTACAGGACGGAGCAGAATTGCCCCACAGGGTTTCCAAGCAGCAGCTGGTGGATTTGAACTGCCAACCTTTTTGGTCATATAAAATTACTTATAGATGCCTTTACTAACTTTAAGAAGCACAAAAACATCAAAGTTTGGTCATAGTTTCAGTCATGGACTATATGACATTTAAAGTGGTGTGTGTGTGTTTTTCCTGAAACAGTACTTTTAAAATGGCAACTTGTTTTTCAACATCGAAATTTTACCAATTAATACATGGTGGTTTCAGTGGGCGGCTCTCAGAATGAAGAGAATAAACCGGTTATCAGGTTTTGAAATTGTGAGTTTATTTGGTGCTCAATGCCCTTTTATTTTTAAACAGAGAGACAAGCTAATTTGCTTTTTATTCAGTAGGACACTGGCTCGTAAGTAACACCAGTTCATGAACAAATGCCATGAAACACTAATAGCATAAGTTGTAAAGTTTGGAAAGGCCTTTTGAAGGGCTGAATGCTGAGTTTTTCTGCAAGGTACAAAATAACACAGGTAGTCATGTTTACCTTGGGGAACAGTCATTCAAAGCCAGCCCCACAGGAGATAACAGATCCATAAGGTATGGTGTTATACGAAGTCCATCCTTTTAATAATGTTTCACTAAATTACAACATGCCATCCAAAGGTTCGTTCCATTTGAAATTTGGTTTGCTCAACTATGAGACACAACTGGAAATAAGCCAGACAATCTCCTTAATGCATTCAGTGGTCTTGTCTAATTCAGAGCTTTCCCTCCTTTGTTATGATAAAATTACTTTGATGCTACATTTTCCTGAGCAATATGGCCAGTATCTAACCAATACAGTGATTCTATTCATTAACAGGCTAACCTGTCCTGAATAAGTAACATCATGAAGTCTTTCATTTCTCTCCTTGCTCCCACTCACCACTTCCCCTACAGGGTAGGGGGGAAGTCTTTGCAATCAAATGCCAATTTGCAAATGCCTTGTTGATAGCTTTACACACAGTGTTGGTTTATCATTTATACCGTAGTTCCCAGCCACCATTTTCTCTTTTCTGCCATGGTTTATTCTCTCTTCCCTGGTCACACGTCCATGTGTCATATGGGTGACACAAAGCTGAAGTGGTTTAGTTTATAGACCATGAAATTTTGATGACAGTTAAGCTGATTTTGCATGAAGATCAAGGAGTCAAAGCTGCAAAAGTAATTCACAGAAAATGACTTTGCCAGTGGAAGGTTACTGTCTAGTTTAACTGGGCCCAGCCCTTTGCCTGAGATTATTTCAAATTGCTTTGTTCACAGTGCATCTCCTGTTTTTGACAGTGTTTTCTTTTCCATAAGATTTATAGTTTAAAAATGACAGCTTCCATATGATTGATTCATTTATTCAGTCATTGAAAATATAATGACCCTCTCTAAAATCAAGTCTGGATCTAACTAGATAATTAAGCAGGGCTTTTTTCTTTTCAGAATTATCAAGTTTGGCAAACATCCACAGGCTCATGACTTTCTGAAAAGTTCTGTGTAAGTCCAATGGATGTTGTTGTTGTTAGGTGCTATTGCCCAGACCTGTGCCATCCTCACAATCCTTGCTATTGTTATCCATATGATTTTAACTGGCTAATTTTCAGAAGCAGATTGTCAGGCTTTTTCCTAGTCTGTCTTAATCTGGAAGCTCCGCTGAAACCTGTTTACCATGGGTGACACTGAAGGTATTTGAAATACTGGTGGCATAGCTTACAGCATCATAGCAACACACGAACCACCACAGTATGACAAACTGACAAATGGGTGAGTCTAATGCAACCAGTTGAGTAATTCCAGCATGGTGGTTCTCAAGGTGCAATCATGCATTCATACAGTGATTCATTCATTTATTCATTCACAAAACTTCTAGGGATACAATGGTGAGCAAAAGAAACAATCAGAAGCAGCCTATTGGGGAATAAAGTTTTTATCAAACAATCACATAAATAAAAAAATATTTTACTAGGTAGGTATGTACTGCTATGTAACAAATTACCTCAACACCTAGTGACTTAAAACAACAATAAACATTTATTATTTCACAGTTTCTATGGGTAAGGCATCTGGGAATGGCTTAATTGGATGGTTCTGACTCAGGGTGTCTCATGAGGTTGAGGTCAAGATGTCAGTCAGGGTCATTCGTTAGATGCACCAGAGGTTCCGGTTTGCCTGGGACAATCCTGGTTATGCCCCTTTTCCTAGCATAATTACAATTTGTATTCCCTTCCATTTTCAAAAGTGTCCTGGATTGGACAATACATTAGTCACTGAACTAATTAAGAAGCTATATCCAGAGCAGACTGCTCCTGATATGACATTATTTCTGGTGTTTCAATTTCATAACCTCTCATCCTCCCACCCACCCAACCCAACACATACAGAGTGGCTTTCCTTCCTTTCTGCTTGTAAGTTCTCATCTTCGCATCAATTCTGAGTATATAGTATTCACCTAATAAATTTGCATTTGCTTATATTAGCCCAAATCAGGTACTGTTGCTTGCAACTAAAGAATTCTAAACTGATACAACCATGTTAAAGCAACCATGTTAAAGCACTTTTGCGTTACGCTAATAGCAATGTAAATTTATGGAAAGGTTTTAGTGTACTGAAGTGAGAGGAAGAATCAGATTTGCATTTCAAAACAACTGCTTAATTGCTACAGTGCACAAAGAGTTAGAGGGGATGTGAGTGGAAACAGAAAGCTAGTTAGTAGCTATTGATAGTAGATGCTGTTAATCTGCTATCAGTAGCCAAAGACTGTTGAATTGGGCTGGGCAACAAGGTGGTATTGAGAAAATGGAGAAAGAGAATACAGTACAGACTACTCTTAGCTGGAAGGGTAGAGAGGAAAGGGGTGGCAGCTGGAGGTGGCTGAGGAGTCGAGTGAAATGTTTTGTTTTATTACATATAATAGACCTCAATTAGTTTAAGTCAATGCAAGGCTTCCAATCGACATAAAGAAAAAATACCATAAAATAAATATACAAGAAAGGGATAAATAAGATACAGCCTAAGGATCCTGAAAGGAGAGATCTTAGGTGAGATCTTAAGAACAAGGGAGGACTTAACCTTAAATAAGGAGAATATCTTCATAAATCCAGGAGGGAAGAGAAGTATATAAGAGCAAATGTCATGGCTATATTCTGAAGTGGAAAGATAAGAAAGTTCCTATTTGATGACTTTTTTTTTTTCCTGTACAGAAAGCAAGGTATGTGCTGAGAACAGGGTAAAAGGGACATATGGTGGGCAAGGTCTGCAGAGAGTGTCAAACTACTGGAATGGTTTTTATGGAGAACGTGTGAGTGAGCTCATCAGAGAAATCAAGTAGAACTGCCAAGGAGTGTGGAGGACTCTTTTAGGAAAATGTATTATTATAATGTACAGGGAAACAAGTGCAAAAATCAAGTTCACCCAGAGATGGGGTTTTTCCAGACAGGTGTAACAAAAAGAAAGGGGAATAAGGGAGCTCCAAATGGTTAATGGAACACAGAGTTATAGTAATGGTGTGTCATGGAATCTAAGCTGGATGAGGAGAGAAAGAAAAAAGGAGAAGAATGATGGCTTGGGAGGAAAACAAAACAAAACAAAACAAAAAACAAGCAGCCCTGATAGGGTCAAAGAACAGACAAGGCCCATACAGTTGTTTTAGACAAATTTTTAAATATAAACTCAGTGGTATCTTATCCAAAATATTAATATTCAATTTCACTGGTGGAAGACCTTTTCTGTTTTGTTTCAGCTTTAGCAGTGCGAAAGGAAAATGGGGCAAAGGGTCTTCATTATCTTTCATCTAAAACTAGTAGTTTTAAAGCCTTTGACCAGGAAAAGCAATGGAAGGGAAGGGAAAAGAAGGAAATTATAATTCTGTAATTTAAACTAGAAAATTCCAGACTAAACCAAATGTAGAACAAAAAATTGGCAGCAGAATACTGTGGTGGTGTAAACAGCCAAACTGTCCATCAGTCAGCCACTAAAGATGTGTGATGCTCCTACATACAGACTTTGCCAGAAGAGCTGGGTACAGAATATCTCACCCTGACGTGGACACACTTCAGGGGGTCTGTCCAGGTCAGAGGGCATCCTGGAGACTGCTATCACTAAAACAAAGTAACTCAAGGCCCCCTTAGTTGGAGCCTCTAAGACCCAAGGTAGCTCTAGAGCTTCTTAGACAGCTGTTGTCCCTGAACAAGGAGACTCAAAAGATACAGTAAATCAAGAGAAAGGCTGATCAATCAGTTAACTGATAAGTATTTTTTAAAGTATTTTTATAAAATGTTCTACAGGCCAATCATAACACTAGGCGCTAGAGGAACCATTGGTGATGAAAGAGAAATGGTTTCTTTCATCATGGAGCCTACCAAGTACATGGGAAGACAGATATTAAATAATCACTGGTGTTGAAGTAAATAATTAAAATGTGCAAAGAGGTAAGTTGAAAGAAGGTGTACATTCAATAGATGTTTAGGAATATTTGACATGCACTAGTCCTGGGGGAGAAGAGTGAAAAAGAAGGATTCAACAAGGATGCCTGGATTTGGAGATAGGTAACTTGGTGGTGCTGTTGGCATTTACTAAGATAGAGAATCTAGAAGAGGAGCCAGTTTGGGAAAGGAAGGTGATGAATTCAGTTTTGGGCACGTTACATTTGAGATGCCTGCAAAACAATTTAGTGCAGATATATAGCAGGAAGTTGCATAAAAGGATCTAGGACCCAGAAGAAAGATCTGGGTCAAAAAGGTAGATTTTCTCCTAGTTGCCACTTTGCTCAAAGGAGTTTCAGACCTAACCACTGCTGCAGTCAAAGCCCAGTTGATGAAGGGTGGACATAGGAGGAAGAGATGCTCTTTTTCAGAATTTCTTTTACCACATGCCAGACCAGCTCAATATTCAAAGCTGGTCTTAAGCAAAATTATGACAGAGGCAATGGGTACCTTTAATACACCGGCCACACATTACCACAGTCAGCTTTCTAAAACATAGTCAGTTTTATGACATTCCCTTCCTTCTGATCCACAGAATAAAATCCAAGCCTCTGAATATGGGGTTCAGGTTTATCATCTAACTTCATTTTCTTTTATTCTCCACCATAATCCCCAGGACCCATTCCTTGTCACACACACTTTTTTCTACAGCCACATCAGTCTTGCTACAGTCCATTTAAAAGGCATGCTAGCTCATGCTTCTATGCCTTGCTCATGTTACTACTTCTTCCTCAAATACCTTTTCCCCTTTCTCTGCCTAGAAAACTCCCATTCTTCCCTCAAGAACCTGCTTCATTTATTCATTCATTCAATGAACATTTTGAGCAATTCCTATATGATGCACATTTATTAGATGTTTGGGACATAGAGCCATCCACAAGAAAGTGATTATCCACCCACCCCATATTACATGCAGCATAGCAGAAAAGGACACAGAGAGGATTTGCTCTTCACTTGTTTCTCCTCCTTAGGAACTGGTAAAAATCCATATCAAATAGGATCAGATATTTTTGCTCTTTATTTTACTTTATTTGCTGATATATTCTGGATCTCTCTTCTTTTTGCCTAATCTAAATTATGGTGATCTTTTTTCATGAGTTTTTGCCTCATGTTGGTCTGTCCAGGTATAACATTTTCTTTTATCAGGTCATTTAATCTCAGTCTTTGCTTTTTTAATTGCACAAAGTTCACTCTCATTTTTATGAAGGTTTGTTGATTCCAACATAAATAAAATGGCTACCACTATTTACCTGGGGCTAGCCTCTTTTCCTCTGTTTGTATGACTGCATCTATCTCTTCCTCTTTTCCTGTTACTCTCCCTCCCTCCCCAAAGTATTCTGAGTTTCTCAACTTTCTTTTTTAATTAGGATTTAAGCTGAATAAATTTCCCCATTGAAGAGACACATGGAATCTGTACACTTTCATACAACACCAACAGCCAAGGATTTCCTGTGTAATCATTCAGGGATCTGTCAACTAAAACCTCATACGGGCCATCGCTTTCTCCACCTCCTAGTAACATCAGCCTGTCAAGGTTGATTAATTCAGCACACCTTGGTCCTCCCCCCACCCCTCTCTGGCTCTCTATTGGTTGCAGATACACTGTGGTGCTCTACTTGTGACATCAACAATTGGAATCTGTACCACATTTTAGAGGATCCTACTTCAGCATACCAGCCATGGACACAGACCAGAAAGATGCAAAGTGAAGAACTGATTTCAGTCTGTTTTTTTGTTTTGTTTTGTTTTTCAAGTTATTGCCACATATTAGGAAAGGTTATTTGTCTCTCGATTGCTTGGAAAGCCCTGAACCATCAAATAAATGAGAAATTTGAAATGTGATAAAAGACCATGTTACGCACATTAGGCTTCAAAGTCTGTATGTCCTCACATGGGCTTCTGGCAATTTTAATAACATTTCTCTCTCAGTGATCTTGACATTATGTCTCCTTGAAGGTATTTGGAAATGAAACTACTACAGAGCTGAACTTACGTAACTTGCTTAGCGATAGGAGATCTCACTCCCATTCTAGTTATATGAGCACTGTGAGAAGAAATGGCAGTGACATAAAAATTGTACACAACATAGGTAATTTGTGGAAGGGGAAAGTGACAATTTTGAAGGTCAAAATGTGGCCCTTCCTAAATAAGTGAGAATATAAAGAAAAGAGGAAGGGACATATTTGAATAAAGTGGTTTGTTTAAAGTCAAAAGCCAAAACTCTCCATGAAACTCAAAGGTTGATTTCCTTAAGTCTTTCTGGTACTCAATATGACCAATTTTTTATTTAAAAATTCTAACGCTAAGGTCCCTGGGTGGCACAAATGGTTTCTGCTCTTCTGGCAACCAAAAGGTTGGTGGTTTGAACCCACCAAGCAGCACCGCGGAAGAAACAGGCCTGGCGATCTGCTTCTGTAAAGATTACAGCCAAGAAAACTCTATGGAGCAGTTCTACTCTGTAACCCTTGGGGTCTCCTAAGTCATAAATCAACAATAAAAACAAAATCAACAACAAAAAGTCTAAGGCTGGTTAATTAGTTAGAGCAGATGCTATTGTAGCCAAGGTCATGGAATTACTCTGAAATGACGGTAGATTTCATTCTGTTTCAAAACCACACCTTAGCATTGGGTCTGCGATTGAAATTACATGATCTTGATCATTAAAATGCTGGATATAACTGTTTAAATGAATTGTCATGAATCCAAATCAACCCTGCTGGGCTGGGGAAATGCTCAAAAGTCACACTCCTCAATACAGTGTTATTTATAAAAGAGAAATCAAAACCAAAAAGTGGTCCATTCACACATAAGGCGGTCATTTCATGTAAGCAATAAAAAGATAATAATGAAAAGTATATACTCAACACAGAAAAATGCATATATCATGCTAAATAAAAATAAAAAAAATGTTTAACATACACTATTGTTATGGATTGTGTCCCCCAAAAATGTGTGTCAACTTGGCTACGACATGATCCCCAGTATGGTGTGATTGTCCACCATTGTGTGATCTGATGGATTTTCCTATGTGTTGTAAATCCCAACCTCTATGATGTTAATGAGGCAGGATTAGAGGCAATTATGTTAATGAGGCAGGACTCAGTCTCCAAGATTATGTTGTATTTTGTGTCAATCTCTTATGAGATATAAAAGAGAGAAGTGAGCAGAGAGACATGGAGACCTCATACCATCAAGAAAGTAGCGCCAGGAGCAGAGCGCATCCTTTGGACCCAGGGTCCCTGCACTGAGAAGTTGCTAGATCAGGGGAAGATTGATGACAAGGACCTTCCTCCAGAGTCCACAGAGAGAGAAAGGCTCCCCCTGGAGCTGCTGCCCTGAATTTGGACTTCTAGTCTACCAGGATTGTGAGAGAATAAATTTCTGTTTGTTAAAGCCACCCACTTGTGGTATTTCTGTTATAGCAGCACTAGATAACTAAGACAGCTATGATTTCAACTATTTTATAAGTATTTGTGCTTTTGGATAAACACTGAAAGGGCATCTACAAATACGAAAATATAAGCTAAAGTGTTAGAGTGGAGGAAACTATGGGTGATTATTCTCTATTTTCTAAAATCTTTATAATACTGTTACTTTGTCTGTATAAAACTAGGGGGCTTCAGGGGCAATACCCTCATATAGAATAGACAGTACTTTAATATGGTCAAGGACAGGAATGATGTGATTCTGTTTTCTTCTAAACTTTGTTTTAATTAAAAACAGACGGTGATCCCTACAAGAGTCCAAGACCAAATAAACGTCATCTCAGCATTTGTGGAAAATGCTAAGACTAGAGGCCAACGATGAATTAGCCTAATTCAGAGACTAATAACATTACAGAGGGAACTGTCATCTCGGCACTTACACGTAATGTGTCTCGGGAGCAAATGTGGATGGATGCAGTGGAGGATTCTTACCTCCATTATAAAAGTGGCTGAGGTGTTTGTGACGCTTTATATCAGAGACCTAGATTTTATTAGCTCTAGTGATCAAGAGTGGATAGGGAATACTAAAAGCTCTCTAGTTGGAAACTCTTCAAATTAATGGATGCAAGGCAACCACAGCACTAAAAATGAGGGTTCTAGGTTCTTGTGGGAAGCCAAAACACAATGGAAAGATGAGCACAAAATTACAATTTTTACAATATACATATACTTAACATAATAGAACATGCATCTATAGATGTGGTAAATCAGTAGAACTAGTTGTATCACTCTCCACTTTTAGTATTTTATTCTTGAAAAGCATTTAAAATCCCAGATTAGCACCTACAAAACTTATGTTTTATAATAATACTAATAACTAAAGTTGTAGAACACTTTACAGTGTTCAAAACATATTTGCTGATTTTTATCCCACATGATCATTGCACCAACTCTTTGAGGGAGATAAGGCAAGCATTATTATCCATATTTTACCAATGAGATAAAATGAGTTTAACTGACCAGCTGTCGTTCAGCTAGAATGTGAAAGAGTCCGAACTTAAACTCAGGGATTCTAACACCAAGCCACCTGTAGGTCTTGCTGCCTCCAAAAAAAAACAACATTAAAGCTCTTACAGAAGAAAGTTAGCTTCTGGCAAAAATCGTTTTTAAGACACAGTATCTACTCCACTATCTGCTCTCTTTCTACCCAGAGTTCCTGCGCTCTCGCTCAGTGAGGCTTCTCTCTTTCTGAAGGAAGAAGCTCATTCACATGAATGTGTTAAGAAGATATGGACTAGGCCCTAAAGTTTGCCTTTGCCTTGGGAATGCTAGCAGAGAGCATCCTTAAAAACAATGAAATGAACTAATGTTAGAATTTAGAACTGCTAAAAACAGAAAGAAAAGAAAGCACACAATACTTTGAGGGCCTTCAAATCATACAAAGGATCATTTAGCCTACTTACTTTTCAGGTGATCCTGCTCAGCATTCTTGTCAATTTGGGATGCCAGCTGTGGTATAGTACAAAGAGGGGGGAGGTTTAGTTCTACCACATACAAAGTGTACAACCAACAATAAACCAAATTAAATGACTCCAAGCCTCCATTTCCTCATCTGAAAAATGGAAGTCTTTATTTACAGCGTTGGGGTGAAGATAAAATGAGATAAAACTTCGTTACAGGAAAGGGGTGATCATTATTCTTAGCATTTTCAGCTGCTTGTTTTTAGAGGCTTTTATCCCCTAAATCAAGTTACTTCTCCCAATGTTGTTATTCTAGAAACAGCCTCATAAATTTTACAATTTACTGTTAGCGTTACAAAGAATGAGCAACTCATCTCTAATATAATGAATGTGCTATAAAATTCATTGTTATAACTTTGAGAATTACCTAGGTAGTTTTGGGAATTAGTATGACTTCGAAGTATTCAAAACTTTTTTTTAATCACAAAGAAGGCATCTAGCATATTTAAAATAATATACACCACTACTGACTTAGATGGATACATACAGATACTATGTGTGTGTATCATACACACATCCACTCTAATACATAAACCAATCTAGTAACACTCTTCCATTTCCTCCATTAATTATCATATGTCAACAGTCCCTAGGGCACACATCTTGCTATTTGTCTCACAATGTTAATATTCTCCAAGGTTGATGGTATGTAGTCAGCTGCCTGTGCAGTGTGGATTTGAGAAGCCCCAGGAGGTTCTTCCTATCATATAACTTCTCCTTCTGGCCAACACAAATCTTGTCACTTGGGCTAAACAAACATTAAGTGGCTAACTACCATCTACATAAAATACAAATATTCCTTGAGGATATTATAATCTTAAAACTTCCTACCTTGTCCTTAACTCATATGATTTTCTCAGCTCTTACCTAAAAGAGATCCCTGTGAAATGAGACAGGTAGGTACACCAGAAATTGGGGAGGTCAGAACATTAGGTCTAGAATGTAGGACACTTGCAAGAGTAGGTGCATGTAGGTGCATGTAGGTGTTGCAGTGAGACGGCAGGAAGACAGGACCGAGTATCATTAAAGTTTGTAGTGCATACTGTTGCTTTCCTACTCAGCATCTATTCTCTGTATCACCTTCTAAACACTCTTCCAAACACCCCATTTTGGTCTCTTCCAGCCATACAGAACATTGTGGCTCAGGGGAAGCTGATTCCATCCCCAGGTCCTGAGGCAGGCCTGATTGGACTAAGGGTAATCTAGCTTTCTGGCTTAGAAATAGGCACATGACTCATTAAGGGCCAATGAGATTTCCAATGAAAGGTCTTTGGAGGACTCCAGGCCAATCTTTCTTCATTTTTCTGGGAGAGATTTCAGATGAACTCTTCTTTTTTTTCTTTTTGGTGCTGTCTTGCACAAATGTGAGGCCAACTCAGAGGAAAAAGGCAACAGAGGAGGAAGTAGAACAAAGAGACTCAAAGGAAAATGGAGCCAGAGCCATTGGATGAAACATCCGTGAAACCTACCCCACATCTAGACTTTGCCACATGTGAGCCAGTACATTTCTTCACTGTATAGGCCAGGTGGAGTTGGATTTTCCATGACTTGTTGACCATGCAGTGCAAAAGATACAAAGCCAAAGACAAAATGTTGTATTGCATGTGTCCCACAGCCATCATGCTCTGAGCAGACTTTTTTTTTTTTTTAATCACATGCATCCATTTACCCCATCTGTCACTTGGTATAAGTAAAAGCTACACAAAGAAAAGACACATGACTGTCCAAGACATTGCTGTGCAATCTGACAAAATCTAGGTTGAAATATTCCTGGCTCTCCTGTCCTGACAGTTCCTTCCCCTGGATTGCACTCTCTCACCATAAAGATCATCTATAAACTGGGAAAATGTTCTACAAAAATGTCACCTTCATTTTGTAATAATTTGAATACATAATTATTCATCCATCTAAGAAGAACAATCCATTTTAGAAAACTAATTATTGAGTGTATAAAGTAGCTTCATTCTTAGAATCCATAATGTGAACTGGCTGGATCATAATTAATGCTTTCTAGCATGATTCTTTTAAAGGTATCTCTCCAATCAGATCGGACAGCCTACTTGCCCAACTTGGCTCTTATGTATTCAAGATCTTAATAAAACAGAAATGAACTTGAAAGTTCTTCCAAATAGGAATTTAAAATTAAATCTAGTGTTCCTATCTAAGATCTAATATTTTATTTACCTAACGAATACTGCTAATGTCATAACAGGAAGAAAAGAAATACTTTAAGTTGTTTTTGCCCACAAAGCTAACTATTAATCCATTCCTAAAAGAACAGTTAAGTCATGAATGAACAGAACCTTAACACAATTATATTTCACAATCTCTGCCCTATGCTTTTTTAATCTACTATATATGTACAGATTTACTTTTCATAGTAAAAGAACATTTATAACAGTTGTATTAAATAACATTTTGAAGTCAAAATATATACTATAATGAATTACTAGTAGTATAATAAATAGGTGTCTGGGTGGCACAAATGGTTTGTCCTTGACTACTAACCTTAAGTTTGGCAGTTCGAACCCACCCAGCAGCACCAGGGAAGAAAGGCCTGGTGATCTGCTTCCATAAAGATTACAGCCAAGAAAACCCTATGGAGCAGTTCTACCGTGTAACACATGTGATTGCCATGAGTCAGAACCAATTCAATGGCAATAAGTTTTTCAGCATAATAAATATGCAGGAAACTATCTTGGCCTGTATCCAATGAACTTTGATTATTAAGCTACTCTAATTGTCCTTAAAACAGGATTTCTGAGTAGATGGCACTCCCCAGCCAGCATGAACACTTTGAAAAAGGACCATAGCAATGTCTCAATATATACTTACAGTTCACAAAAGTTATCAGACTTTGTATCCTTATATAAATTCTTGCTCTTAACATATTACATACAATCCACTCTTGACATTACATTTCAAGCCTTCTGGAGGAAATTCTCTCTAATAACATTGTTTTTGCCTCTGAGTTAACCCTTTGGCTGACATTGTCCATGTGGGTTTATGTCAAGGTTCTGGTAGATCTGCCACCTGGCCCAATAAGGATTTTTCTCAGTCTATTGCTGCAGGTTGTATTTGTCTCGTTACCTGTTGCAAGTAGGGACATTATCTTCCATCAGTTTAAGAGGCAGATGTTGGTGCCCACAAAGGTCACCTGGAAAGTGTAAACTCATAAGGACATCCCTAACTAGGTCCTATATATCTTTAAAATGCAAGAACCCAACAACAAATATGATACACCTATGGGCAGTTAGCAATGCCGGCCATATTGGCCTTAAGCAATGATTTTTTTCTTATTTTTTTATTTCTTCCCATACAAAAATTTATACATATATTGTTAGGTGACTCTAATTGCTCTCCCCATACCGTAACAGCACACTCCTCCTTTCCACCCCTGATTCCCGATGTCCATTCAACCAGCTCCTAACCCTCTCTGCCTTCCCATCTCACCTCCGGAAAGAAGCTGCCCGTTTAGTCTCTTGTATCTACTTGAGCTAAGAGGCACACTCCTCATGAGTAATCTTAAGCAATGTTTTAACAGTAAAAGCAATGGGGGTTAAGTCATCCTTCCGTTGTTAAGATTTCTCACATTTGCTTTCAGCCGTCATCCACTGTTTGCACCACTTTGCAGGCATGCTCAGATAGACACACTGACTCAACTATAGGACTGAGTAGGCTAAAGGATGAAGCTGACTGATAAAATTGCAAGAGAACATAGAATTTAATGTATTTCTTTCTAAGATCTAATATTTTATTTACCTAACGAATACTGCTAATGTCATAACAGGAAGAAAAGAAATACTTTAAGTTGTTTTTGCCCACAAAGCTAACTATTAATCCATTCCTAAAAGAACAGTTAAGTCATGAATGAACAGAACCTTAACACAATTATATTTCACAATCTCTGCCCTATGCTTTTTTAATCTACCTGTTGAGCAAAAGTGAAAGTAGCTAAAGTGAAAGGAAGAAACATCCTAAAGCCCTAAATAAGTGTCCTCAGACAAAGGCCACACTACCCATGATTTCAAAGTTTAAGTAAAATGTTCAAGGAAGAATACCTCAACGCTATGTAAAATTTTCATTTTTAGCATATAAATAAGGGTTTATCCTCAAGAGACATACAGCATTAATTGCTACACTGCAGTGGTTTCTCTGTCCCCTAACCTCCAATTGTCATCAGTTTGTCATACTGCGGTGGCTTGCATTCTGCTGTGATGCTGGAAGCTAAAACCACTGGTATTTCAAACACCAGCAGGGTCACCCATGGTGGACAGGTTTCAGTGGAGCTTCCAGACTACAACTAGGAAGAAGAACCTGGCGGTCTGCTTCTGAAAAAGAATGGTCAGTAAAAACCTTATGAAGAGTAGCAGAACATTGTTTGATACGGTGCCAGAAGATGAGCTACTCAGGTAGGAAGGCACTCATAATACAACTAGGGAAGAGCTGCCTCCTCAAAGGAGAGTCGACATTAACTATGTAGATGGAGTCAAGCTTTCGGGACCTTCATTTGCTGATGTGGTACGACTCAAAATGAGAAGAAACAGCTGCAAACATCCATTAATAATTGGAACATAGAATGTATGAAGTATGAATCTAGGAAAACTGGAAGTCATCAAAAATGAAATGCATAAACATTGATATCCTAGGCATCAGTGAGCTGAAAAGGACCAGTATTCGCCATTTTGAATCAGACGGTCATATGGTCTACCTTGCCAGGAATGATGAATTGAAAAGGAATGGTGTTCCATTCATCATCAAAAAGAACATTTCAAGATCTATCCTAAAGTACACGCTGTCAGTGATAGGATAACAACTATACGCCTACAAGGAAGACCAGCTAATACAACTATTATTCAAATTTATGCACCAACCACTAATGCCAAAGATGAAGAAATTGAAGATTTTTACCAACTTTTGCAATCTGAAATTGATCAAACATGCAATCAAGATGCACTGATAAATACTGGTAATTGGAATGCGAAAGTTGGAAACAAAGAAGAAGGATTAGTAGTTGGAAAATATGGCCTTGGTGACAGAAGCAATGCTGGAGGTCACATGTAGAATTTTGCAAGACTAACAGCTTTTTCATTGCAAATACCTTTCTTCACCAACATAAACGGTGGCTATACACATGAACTATGCCGGATGGAATACACACGAATCAAATCAACTACATCTATGGAAAGACGATGGAAAAGCTCAATACCATCAGTCAGAACAAGGCCAGGGGCCGACTGTGGAAGAGACCATCAATTGCTCAAATGCAAGTTTAAAGTTTAAGCTGAAGAAAATTTTAAAAAGTCCACGAGAGCCAAAGTATGACCTTGAGTATATCCCACGTGAATTTAGAGACCATCTCAAGAATAGATTTGACACATTCAACACTAATGACTGAAGACACATTGTGGAATGACATCAAGGACATCATACATGAAGAGAGCAAAAGATCGTTAAAAAGACAGGAAAGAAAGAAAAGACCAAAATGAATGTCAGAAGAGACTCTGAAACTTGCTCTTGAATGTAGAGTAGCTAAAGTGAAAAGAAGAAAATGATGATGTAAAAAGAGCTGAACAGAAGATTTCAAAGGGCAGCTCAAGAAGACAAAGTATTATAATGACATCTGCAAATACCTGAAGTTAGAAAACCAAAAGGGAAGAAGAACATGTTTCGCATTTCTCAAGCTGATAGAACTGAAGAAAAAATTCAAGCCTCGAGTTGCAATAGTGAAGGATTCTATGGGCAAATACTGAAGGACGTAGGAAGCATTAAAAGAAGATGGAAGGAATACACAGAGTCACTGTACCAAAAAGAACTAGTCAACGTTCAATCATTTCAGGAGGTAGCATACGATTAAGAACCGATGGTATTGAAGGAAGAAGTCCAAGCTGCACTGAAGACATTGGCAAAAAACAAGGCTCCAGGAATTGACAGACTACCAGCTGAAATGTTTCAATAAACAGATGCAGCACTACAAGTGCTCACTCATCCATGCCAAGAAATATGGAAGACAGCTACCTCGCCATATTTATGCCTATTCCAAAGAAAGGTGATCCAACAGAATGTGGAAATTATAGAACAATATCGTTAACATCACAGGCAAGTAAAATTTTGCTGATGATCATTCAAAAGCAGATGCAGCAGTATATTGATAGGAAACTGCCAGAAATTCAAACTGGATTCAGAAGAGGATGTGGAACAAGGAATATTATTGCTGATGTCATATGGATCCTGGCTGAAAGCAGAGAATACCAGAAAGATGTTTACCTGTGTTTTATTGACTATACAAAGGCATTCGACTGTGTGGCTCATAACAAATTATCGATAACATTGCAAAGAATGGGAATTCCAGAACACTTAACTGTGCTCATGTAGAACCTGTAAATTGACTAAGAGGCAGTCATTTGGACAGAACAAACGGATACTGCATACTTTAAAGTCAGGAAAGTCGTGTCCTTTCACCATACTTATTCAATCTTAATGCTGAGCAAATAATCCAAGAAGCTGGACTGCATGAAGAAGAAGAACAGGGCGTTAGGATTGGAGGAAGACTCATTAACAACCTGCGATATGCAGATGAACAACTTTGCTTGCTGAAAGTGAAGAGGACTTGAAGCACTTATTGATGAAGACTAAGGGCTACAGCCTTCAGTATGGATTACACCTCAACATAAAGAAAACAAAAATCCTCACAACTGGACCAGTAAGCAACATCATGATAAACGGAGAAAATATTGAAGTTGTCAAGGATTTCATTTTACCTGGCTCTATAATCAATGCCCATGGAAGCAGCAGTCAAGAAATCAAACAATGTATTGCATTAGGAAAATCTGCTAACTTAGTAGCATTTTAAACACTAAAGGTATTTCCAAGGGAGCTATATAATTACCCATCCTCTAAAACCTGGGTCAACTAGTAATATAAGAAATATTAAATGAAGTAAGACTCAAGAAGGGTCCTGAGACAGTGCTTGTCAAAACAAAACAAAACAAAACAAAAAAAAAAACCACTTCTTACACTTGTAGAACGCACCAGAGAATGCTGCTTGGTATAAAGTAGAACACTATAAGCACTGTAAGATAAAATTTTGGGAATTGGGGAAAAATGGTATCTGCCCTTTAAGAGGTAAGGGGGAAGGGTCAAAAAGATTGAGATAAATTGCTGAACATACAACATTTGTATTTTTATTAGAAGTCCTAACTTCACAAAATCCATTAGCATCTAATGCAGAAACTGAAGACCAAGTGTTTTCAGTCACATGACAAATAAAATTATGTTCTTTGGACAAGTAGTTACATAGGGTTTTGAAGGAAGTATATTGTGAAAGATGTTAGGAATTAAAAAAAAAATCCTTGTTTCCATTTAAAATACAGCCACAATTAAGACAATGTTCTATATTCTACCTTAGTGAGTAGTGTGTGGGATCTTAAAAGCCTATGAGAAGCCATCTAAGATACTCCACTGGTCTCATCCCTTCGGGAACAAGGGAGAATGAAGAGAACAAGATACAAGGAAAAGTTTAGTCCAAAGGACTAATGGACCACAGCTACCAAGGCCTCCACCAGACTGAGTCCAGTACAGCTAGATGGTGCCCGGCTATCACCACTGACTGCTCTGACCAGGATCACAACAGAGTGTCCTGGACAGAGCTGGAAAAGGATGTAGAACAGAATTCTAACTCACAAAAAAAGACCAGATTTACTGGCCTGACAGACTGGAGAAACCCCGAGAGTATGGCCCCCGGACACCCTTTTAGTTCAGTGGTGAAGCCCCTCCCGAAGTTCACCATTCAGCCGGGGATTGGACAGCCTCATAAAACAAAACAGGACTAATGAGGCACAACAGTCCAGGGACAAGGACTAGAAGGCAGGAGGGGACAGGAAAGCTGGTAATAGGGAACCCAAGGTTGAGAAGGGACAGTGTTCACATGTCATGAGGTTGTTAACCATTGTCATAGGGCAATATGTGTTCTGTTTGATGAGAAACTATTTGTTCTGCAAACCTTAATCTAAGGTACAAAAACAAAAAGAATTATCTATGTGAGATCAAATTGACAACAGCAACTCAAAAGGTTTGATGGGAAGCCTAGGGGACAGTGAGTTGAAGATAATGGTGATGGAATAATTTGGGAAAGGATAGTGAGAATAGCAGCACAACCGGAAGAATGTAATCGATGTCACTGAATTGTACATGTAGAAACTTTCAAAATGGTGTAACTTTGGCTATGTATCTTTTCACCAAAAAAAAGGTCCTCAAGGTCGAGAAGGGAGAGTGTTGACATGTCGTGGGGTTGTTAACCAATGTCATAAAACAATATGTGTACTGACTGTTTAATGAGAAACTATTTGTTCTGTAAACTTTCATCTAAAGTACAATAAAAAAAATTAAAAAAAAATACAGCCACAAAACACATGCTTTAGAGACAAATGCTAGAGGCCTCCAACCTGTATGATACAGATGAATTCCCAAATACTGTCCAGGTGCTTTATTTTTAAAGCAATCCAATAGTACTGAAGCCTGTCAAAATTTTAAGAGTCTATAGCATATGCCCGTTCTCCAAAAACTGTAAAGTGAAAGTCCTTTCCACCTGCCTCAAGTCTAGCCTGAAATTAGCCCATGGGAATAGAAGTAAGGGAGAAGTTATAAATCACTGTTCTGTCAAGTTAAAAAGCAAGCATGTAAATCGCTCTGAGGCTAAAAAAGATTGCCCCTAAGGCAGAAGTAAGAATGTTTGCTTACACCTTTATAAATAAAAGTTCTGTCAAGCTGTGAGGGAAATATACTCCTATCTATAGGGGTAGCCAGAGAGCCAGCCTGTGAATCTTCAATGTAATCTATTTCCACACAAAAGACATTCTCACAGTTTCCTCCTGGGACAGTAAATAATCACTAATCATCCCAGATGGTATGAATCTAAACTTATCAGTGACAGATAATAAATCAGAGCATTGTGATGTGTGCCATGCTATTACAGTTCCAATGATTTCACACCGATGGGACATTCAAACTGCTAAGTAGCATAATTAGTTACAGATAATTCCAAGACATTAATCACATGCTTGGGATAAATCCTTGGAACAAATATTGAAAATATTCTTTATCATATATATTACCAAATGCCTGAAAGGGACTAATTGGGTACTGGGCTCAAGGCATGCTGGAATTCCAGATGAACAGTACTTTTAATAGTCAGAAGTGATATTCCATCAGACATTTTACAAGATGAAGCACCCTCCCACTGCTACCTTTTATAATTTCTCAAATTTTGCTCATACCAGACATTTAATGTTATATTCAAGAGAATTTAAATTTTATTCAACATTTCTTGAAAAAATGCAACTATTTTTTTATCAATGAATGCAATATCCACCCCAGGCATAATTGTGAAGCAAGTGAATTTCATTTTGAGATGCATGCTCATTCTTTTCTTAGTGTTTATTTCAACTTTTTAGCTCACTTACAGAAAGCATGTCTTGTAAAGCTCCCCATTCAGGCCTGCCTTCTCTGGAAAGAACCTCTGATTATTTTTCCTCAGTCTCCCTTAAAAGCTTACTTCTCCTATGTCCCATTTTCTTAGAATCAAGAACTTCACCAGCTACTCTCATTAACTAAGCCATACCCAAGTATTAGCAACTGAGAACAATTTAATGAAAGCCTGTCTTCCCCAATACCATAGCTTCATTTTGAACTGTTAAGCTTGAAAACGAGGAGTAAGTTTAGGATGAAAATGATGAAAAATTATTTTGTTTTATTGGTCTATGGTATATGAGCAACTAACTTAAGTCTAGAGTTGGTCAAGAGGTAATAGGTGAGCCCAGGGCATGTGGGCTACCAACATGAGTTGTTGCAAGCATTTAAAAGCACTATATGCTAAGAAGGCTGTAGAGCACTTGAATATGTTTCCTCTTGATGTTCTATAAAATGTCCATCATCCAAAATCCTAAATCCATTCTCCAATTTCTAGTCATTTAATTTTAGACTATGCAATCAACTTCCTCTGTTTTGAAAACAGCACATTAATTCCAATTGCCACATTCCTATTTCATGGAATTCTCCATGGAATGTCCTCTTCCTATTAGCCACTCTACCAATCAAATACCAAACATGGGTTGCACACATACAAGGTGTGAGACATCATGCTGGAAAACTGCCCACGTTGTCATAACTTTCATCAGAATAAACTGAATTTCAAATAAGATGGTGTCTATTTCATTCCCCTACAACCCTAGTTCTTCTGAATTGACCAAGAATATATCAAGCTGGAAACTAGAGAAGTGTTAGAGCCACACACTACTTTAATAAACTTTGGAAATTTCTTCAAAAGAAAGAGTGGATGAGACTAAAGGAATATCTGGCTTGTCCATCACTCAACTCAAGTGAAAGAACAATTTATTGAAAATAAAATGGCAGAAACCCTATAATGAGATCCAAGAGGAAAATTCAGGATGAGCAGCAATAAGATCACCAGGGGATATATCTCTGAGAATCAACCAGACATTGGATGATGTATCAAACGAGGACACCACCATGTTGCCTACAGTGGGCTGACATCTGGCGAAGAAGGAAAGGTAGCATAGTAGGACTTAGTGAGGCTTGAGGGAAAGGAGGAATCAAAGATAAACCTAAGGTTTTAAGCCTCGACTACCAGTATGTTGGAACCATTATCAAAAACAGAGAATTCAGAAAACTGAGTCCATTTTTAAGGAGAATGTAATGAATTCATGTTTTTCTGAGCCAGTGGCCATGTGGAAATGTCTTGCAAGAAGCTTGGGGTATGATACTGAAAATGAAGAATAAAAGAAAGGGGAAGTTCTTTTCTCCTTTCCCTTTTAGGAAGGCATATTGCTGGCAGAGAAAAAAATTCATGACCTACTTACCCCAGATCAACATAACCAAGTTCTAAGAAGGGAATGTCTTAATAATTCATTTAGTAGAATAAAGCATTGTGGTTCTGTGCCATCGAGTCAATCCAGACTCATAGCGACCCTATAAACCCACTGCCATCGAGCCAGTTTCAACTCATAGTAACCCTATTAGTGTAAAACTGCCCCATAGGGTTTCCAAGGCTGTAAATCTTTAAGAAAGAAGACTGCCACATCTTTCTCCCACAGAGCAGCTGGTGGGTTCAAACTGCTAACCTTTCAGTTAGCAGCCCTGTGCTTTAACTACTGTGCCACCAGGGCTGCGTGTAGACTATAGGAAACTCAAAATAATCATAGACCACTACCATCATTGCTTGTAGTCACACTTACTGGTTATAGTTCCTGTGTAGACAGCATTTTGAAGCTATCTTGGGAACAAAGGTTTCTTGTGGAAGCCTTGAGATCCTCTGTGGCACCTGTGGTAAGAAATGCAAGATCCATATGCCTAAACAGTCTACAAGTCTTGCATTAGCTAGCTGTAACATGTTCGTTATGGATCACCATGAAGTAGAGATTGCAACTCTCCTCCCACTGTAGACTGACTCTATTGGGGGAGGGAGGGGCGGCTAGTAAGGACATCACCAATTCCCCAGGAGTTTCCTCAGTTATATCACCTGTGATGGTTAATTTCAAGTGTCAACTTGGCTAGGCTACGGTGCCCAGTTTTTTTGGTTAATCAGTAGTCTAGATTTGGCTATTTGCTTTAATCAGTTGACCTTAAGTAAAACAAATTACCTTCTATAATGTAGGTGGGGCTCATCCAATCAGTTGAAGACCTTAAGAACAAAAGCTGACATTTCAGAGGGAGGATTCTGCCTCAAGACTGTGAATAGACATCATATTTGAATTTCCATCCCACCACCTGGCCTACTGATTTTGGACACAAGACTGCTGTAGTTTCCAGTCTATTATCTCACCTACGGATTTTGGACTTGCCAGCTCCCACAATTGCATAAGCCAATTTCTTATATCAATCTCTCTCTCCCTGTATGTATATGCATATATATATGGAGCACTGGTGGTACAGTGGTTAAGAGTTATGGCTGCTAACCAAAAGGTTGGCAGTTGAAATCCACCAGTCACTCCTTGGAAACCCTATGGGGCAGTTCTACTCTGTCCTATAGGATTGCTATGAGTTGGAATTGACTCAACAGCAATGGATTTGGTTTTGATATATATATACACATATATATATGCATATATATATGTAATCATATATTTTATTGGTTCTATTTCTCTGGAGAACCCTAAGATACCACATGACTGCTGTACTCTAGTAAAGTAAGAGGTATGAATCTCAATGTTCTCCAAACCATCTAGTGCCCTCAGGCAGGTTTTGAGCAGCCCAAGTCATTCACTAGGTTATTTCATTCATCCCTGGGCTCATTCCCAGGACTGAACTCTTTACTACAACATGGGCATGGGGGAATAGGTATTTAAAGGAGCCACAGTTTGGGCTGAAGGCATCAATATATATGGAGGCTGACATAAACCTTACCAGAGGTGATTCTGAAAAAGACTGAAGTCACATCTCAACAACTTGCATGAGGAAAATTCTTCACTCTTCTACAGATTAGCTCAGTTGCACAGAACATCACCACTCTCTCACACCATCTATGGCAGACTGCTAGACACACACATATACACAGTGATATTCAGTTCTTAACCTTACTACAAAGATTGCAAATAAAGATGGAATACTTTATAGTTTTTAAAGTTCGTATTACTTAAAAGTTTAGCTTGCATTTCTCTTAATCAAACTGATGCTTTAACTCCATTTTAAGTTTATAATTTACAGAAAACCTTGTCTGGAAAAATCCACCCATAATTATGCCATATATGTGCATGGTACAATTCAAAGTGTTTCTGCATTGCTTGTTTGAGCTTCAGAACTCTCCTGTGAAGGGTAAGGCTGGAATAATCATCTCCATTATACAAATGAGATAAAACAGTACCTAGAAAAGAGATCTGGTTTGCCTAAAGCCCACACTGTAGCTTAGAAATGGAATCAGGTAAGAATTCAGGTCTCTTAATTCCAAATCCAGTATTTTTTTCCATGGAACATCACACTCTTTCTGCTATATTGAAATGTTTTCTTTCATATTGGTCTTTAAAAATGTTAACATATTCTTATTTGTCATACAGAGTCAGTTAGTGGGTTCCTTGTCTACTTTTTTATATTAAATTTCATTTACTTGCCCCAAATAGAACAAGGTTATGACCTTTATGAAAGCTTGAGCTATAGTCCATAATGCCCTCAAGAAAGATTTACGATCTCACACAATGTTTTACTGCTGTCATTAAAAACAAGTGATGAGATAAAGTGGTTTCAATTATACAATGAAAGGGTTGCCCTATTTCAAAGGCAGACTGAATACAGAATGCTGGAAATAATTGAGTTACTGTTTTCTCTCTTGTTTCAAAAATCTAACACAATGAGAATGAGCGCATTTTCTTGCTTTCTTCTATTGTTTATAGTCAATAAAAACTACATATGCTGGGAAAATAATAGTTCACCCCCAAAGCATATTTGTTCTTTTCGCCATTATGCCATTGCTTTCTCTGTGGCAAAGTTGTACTTTTGGGAATCTCCAAAGGCTACTGACTTTTCTAAAGGTTTTTAAGTGGTGTGTTTTCCTCATATCAAAGAAGAAGGTATATTTAGAATCTATTTGCTTTACCTGACAGGACACGACGCAGGGTGAAGGATACAAAAGTTGATTGAAATTACACACTTCTGAGACCTCTAGAAGATTGACACCTATTTCAGATTTGTTTATAGTCAACTTGTTGAGAAATAACATGTTTCCATTTAACACTGGGGGTTAAAAAGAAAAAGTCATCTGCAAGGGCAAAGACCATTTTATGTAGCTCCTAATATAGTCTTAAACATACACTTATTTAATTGACTTCATAAACATAATATATGAGGATTTTCAGGGTAGAAACATACTCTACTAGGTATGAATGAAGCTGTTTGGGTGTGGTAAATTGCTTACAGAATTGGTTCCAATTCTCTGCCCCTTCCTGTAGTCACAGCCTTTGCAATGTGACTTGGCAGCTCCTCTGATCCAAAGGTAGAGTCTATTCTCCTACCCCAAGGCTGGGATGTCCCCGTGACCTGCTTTGGCAAACAGAATGTGGAAGAAGTGACAGTGTGCCAGTTCTGAGCCTGGGCCTCAGTCTCTTGGAATAAACTACCATTTGGGCAAGTCCAGGTTAGCCTGGTGGAGGAAAAGAGACCTTGTAGAACAAAGACAAGCTGTCCCAGCCAAGACCATCCCAGAGCAGCCAGCACCCAGCTGACCCAACAGCTAACCACAGACGTAAGAGCAAACTCAGTTGAGATCAGCCCAAACTGCTGACCCATAAAATCATGAGCTAAATAAATTGTTGTTTTAAGGACTTAGGTTTTGGGGTGGTCTGTTACACAGCAAAATATAATTAGTGCATAGGGAAAAGGCTAGCATAGGAATAATTGCATATTCCTATTCAGAAAAGAGCTTCTGCCAAGAGTTGCACACTTCTGGGAAGTCCCTAGAAAGGAAACTTTTACCTCTCTTTTTACCCTTTACCCACTTCTTCCCAAGGGAACAGGAATAGGTAGCCTGATTGGTGAAAGACTGACATTTGTTGGGGTTAAGGAGGTTAAAGATAGCTGGCCTGCTTTCTTGCTCTCATCAACTTGCTCTTAAATGGAACAAGCCCTCCTCCTCCTCTGCTTCCTAGTTCTTTATAGCAAACTTTTCTATGTTTGTAGGTCAGGGAGGGGGTCCACTGTCACGCACTGTCCTACTGCTTATGGTGTATCGAGCAGGCCTGTGGTGCCTCCTGATGGCCTCTAAAACTCACCGTAGATCCAGATCTTTTCACAGCTAAATCCAGATTCAGGATGGAAGTTAAGAGTAACCATTAAACTTCAGGTTCGAACTACATTTTGCAACACAGATCTGCAGTTGGATACTTTTATGTCCATTCTCACCAAGAGAAACCCAAGGGAAGAAGGGATGGGTCTTAGTACTACTTCTTCAACAACAGAGGAGAATCTTGATCTGAAACTTTTAAACATAAAATGAAAAGGAATTTATTATGTAGATTTTCTAGATTACAGTGCCACTGACTTTTATTCCAAGTTTTATGGGATTATTATGGCTAGAATATAGCCCTAATCATTTTGTATTTAATTTTTCTATGAAATATCTAGATAAGAAACACATATAAACTTCCATTCACTCTATTTTGGTCCCTTTATATGTAGGGATAAGAAGCTACTACGATCATACAACAGCAGGTCTTTCTTTCCAACTGTCGGGTTTTCTGCTCTATTTTAAAACTCAGTACTTGGTAGGAGAATTGAATATTTTTTTCAGAAAGAGACTAGGATATAAAATTAGATAATGGATAGCAACTCAATTAAGCACGTTAAAGATGTCTGAGTTACACAAACATACACATTCACATAGTTCTTATGGAAGGTGTATTAGGGAACAATACAAATATGAAGTTTTATATATTTTTGTTTAACCTTCCAAAAAGCTTACAGATCATATGATATAAGGAAATGTGAAAAAAATTATGTGGGATAACCAAGATCAATACCAGGAGAAAAATAGCATAGTTCCCACCCAATCTTCAATTCAAAACTGTATTTTCTACATCTCAGGAGACCCTACTCTTGGTCTTTGTCACCTCCACACATACGGAATTCAGTGCCATCACAACTTCCATTTAAGAAAGTATTTGCATTTGTAAAAATCAGCCCGAATATGTCTATTTCTATCCACTGATTCAATGTTTTTAATGTTGAGAAGTCTATTCAAGTTTCTATTTTTCTCAGTTTTTGTAAACATTTTTCAAAAAAAAATAAAAGTTCATTTTGTCTAAGTATACAAATTTATTGACATGAAGTAGTATCCTTTTACTTATTCTGTTTTATCTGTAATTATACCCTTTTTTCATTCCTATGACAGTGAGTTTATATTTCTCTTCATCTATTTTTGTCAATTTAGTTGAAGTTTATCTATTTTATTAACTTTTTCAAAAAATTAACTTTGGGCTTTTCATCCTTAATGCATGTTTGCTTTCTCTTTTATTAATTATAAAATTATATATTATTTCCTTCATTCTACTTTCTATAAAATTATTCTCTTCTGTCTGATAGTAATATATGTATTATAGAATTATTCCGGTTTATGTTTGTTTTATGATATGTCAGATGGTAAAAAGTGCTATGGAAATAATGCAGGGTTAAGGTTTAGAGAGTTATGGAGGGGTGCTCTGGGAAGGATTCCCACTATGGTGAGTTCGAAGCAGAGACCTGAATGAGGTGAGGATGGAAGCCATGTGAATACTCGGGAGAGAAGGTCTTCCGGTAGAGAAAAAAGCATAGGTAACTGCTATAATGTGATTAGTGTATTTGCAAACCAGCAGGGAAGCCAAGCGTGGCTCCAGAGAAATAAGTAAGGTAAAGAGTTTTCAAGAGATGAGATCAGAAAGGAAACGGGGCTAGGTCAAGTAGGAATTCATAGGTTATGGGAGAATTTGAGAATTTATTGAGTAAGAAGGAGGGCTACTGGAGGGTTCTGAGCAGCACAGAGACATGACTGGACTTACATTTTAACAATATCAACGTTGACTGTCATACTGAGAAGAGATTATGGGGTCCGGGTGGGGCATAGGTCAAGGGTAGAAGCAGAAAAACCAGTTGGAAGGCTTTTGAAATAATTCAGATGTGAAGTAATGGTGGCTTGGACAAGCATAGTAGCAGTAGAGAAGGTGAGAAATAGTCTGATCTGGAATGTATTTTAAAAGTTTAAAATGGCTGGACTTGCTGATATGAGAAAGAGGAATCAATCATACTTGATATGAACAATGAACACATGAAGTTGGCATGTACTGAAATGAGGGTGACTGTAAGAGGACCTGGTTTGCATAGAGGAAATCAAGACTTTGTTTTTTAACTTGCTAAATTTGAGATGCTTGTTAATCATCCAAGTGGAGAGATCTGATTGGCACTGGAGTTCAATCCAGAGATGCAGGCTAAAGATATAAATTTGGAAGTCATCACTTACAGAGATGGTCTTTAAAACCGTGAAATGATGAGAGCACCTAGGGAGTGAGTGAAGACGGAGAAAAGAAGAGATCTAATGATTGAGCCCTAGGGCACTCCAATGTTTAAAAGTAGGAAGATGAAAAGAATACAAAGGCAAATAAAAGGAGCTAGCAGTGAGGCAGGGAGACAATCAAGAGACAGCAATGTCCTGAAGGCCAAGGAGAGAAAATGATTTAAGAAAGAGAAACTCCGCTGCATCGGAATGGAGATGATAGGTCAAGTAAGATGAGAACTGAGAATGTCTAATACTCAGGATGGCAATGTGAAAGTCACTCTGGGAACTTGAACAAAGTAGTTTCAAAAGAATGGTTAGGGATGAATGCCACATTGGAGTATGTTCAAGTGAGAACAAGGAGAGATAGTAAGAAGAGAAAACTCAAGTTTTGCTGTAAACCCCACTGCCGTGGAGTCGATCCTGACTCATAGCGACCCTAAAGGACAGAGTGGAACTGCCCCATAGGGTTTCCAAGGCTGTTAATCTCTACTGATGCAGACTGCCACATCTATCTCCCGAGTAACAGCTGGGGGGTTCGAACTGCCAACCTTTTGGTTAGCAGCCTAGTGCTTTAACCACTGCACTATCACAGCTCCTTTTGCTGTAAAGGGGAATAGAAAAATGGGAGGGGTTATAGCTGAAAGAGGAGGGATCAAAATAAGTAGTTCTTTTTTAAGATGGAAGATGCTATAGCATGTATTTATGCTATTAGGAATGATGGGAAAAATTGATCATGCAGAAAGAAAAATGACAATTTCAAGAGTAAAAATCCTTCTATTCCAGGGACTGACAAACTTTTTCTGTAAAGGGCCAGACAGTAAATATTTTAGGCTTTGTGGGTCATACCACGCAACTCTGCTGTTGCGAAAACAGTCATAGACAATACACAAACAAATGAATATGGCTGTGTTCCAATAAAACTTTATTTTCAAAAACAGACAGCTGGCTGGATTTGGCAGTAGTTTGTCCACCCCTGTTCAATAAATATTTTCTGAATTGGAATAAAATTCCTTTGAACAAAAGGGAACATTGTGTACTACATAATAATGTAGTTAGATGGAACTGAATCTCTGTTTTATAGTAATATTTTAGAATAATGAGTCGGTGTCACCCTGCAAGGAGATTCCTAGCTCCGGGACCACATTACTCTCTCCTTAGCCTCATTCTATGTAATTATCATCAGTACTTAGTATAAAGATAAGAAAAACACGTCTATCATGTCTTAAGATTATGTAAAGCTGAGAGGGAATTTTTTTTTAATAATAGAACTATACAGATGTCAGCTAAGCAGAATACCAGGGATGAAACTAGCATTGTAGAATAAAATTTACAATAAAAAATAAATTACACAATAGATCTAACACAGAAATTCACATACAAAACATCAAAAAGTCTTGGTTGACTGTAAGCTCCATATTACTCAAAAGAATGGCCTAATTTCTAAAAGACCTAACACTCAAAATTAGCCTACATTGATAAATATCTAGCATGCAGAACAAGGGAGAGAGTCATCCCACATGTGGAGACTTATACAATATTCTAGGCACTACATTTTGAGGGAGGATCTGCCCAGTTACAGCCCATTTACAGGTGAATGGGCCAGAATGGTAAGAGGTCAAAAAACCATTTTACATGAGGAATAGTTACAGCTACAGCATCAAAAGACATTTAATATGGAAAAGAGAACACTTAATATAGGCATGAAAGCAGTCTTCAAACACTTGAAGGGCTATTATATGAAAGAAAGAATGGGAAGCCATTGGTTATATGATGGCTCTTTTCTAAACATCATAAGGCCGACTTTTCTAACGGTTATTTAGACCTGTCCATAAATGCTGCCCAGTGAGTTGGTGAGCTTTCTAAAAGTAATCAAGCAGAGGATAGATGTCGTAAAGGAGATGCTTTTACTCTCAATATTTATGCCTTGGTTTTCTCAAGTAAAACCGGAACAACAATTCTCTTAAGAGAATTTGCTAATAACTTTTCAATTTTCTAAAGGACTCCAGAAAGGTTAAGATGGATTTAGGCAGCCCCTAGGAATTAACTGAACCATGGAAAATAAAGCATCACTCAATTTTTTTTGTCATTAAAGAAGCCCTTCCATCATGACTCTGTTCTGCCCGTTTTATACATCTTTCTGGAACACTCCACTGGCTAGGGCTCTGCCTGGGTTGTCAGCTGTAGGGTTCAGCAATGCAACCACCAAGCCATCATTTTTCCAACTCATTAGACCATATTATTAGAGTTGTCACCACTACAGTCTCTATGGCTCGGGGCGTAAATATGTCTGAGCCCAAGTTTGGGAATTCAGAGCTTATCTTTCATTTTCTTAACAGTTTTATTTTATTTTATTTAACAACATAGTTAAGGAGAATATCCTCTCAAGGCTCAGATTATGAGTCTTTTGCCTTTACATGTTTTGCTTACCAGGTTATTTCTGGGAGAGACAGAAGCAGCATCTTGGTGTTTCTCCATCATAGCAAAGGTCAGGTCATGCATTGCTGGTAGCCTAGGGTGGCCCTGAAATGATCTGTGGAATGCCAAGTGGCTTGGACTGTTTCAACATCACAGAACAGCAAAGCTCCAAACTGCCCTGTTTGGCATTTTCCTGTTCCAGATGCTTTTCTGACCATTTTACTGATTAATTTTACAAGATGCAACTGTAATGGGCTGACTGTTCCTTGAGAGGCCTTTTTTAGATGTTCATTTCTCACTGTTATTTGCTTTACCCCTGGAGTCACACAGGTTAAAAATTCTAATTACATTTGTTAACATTCCTCTGGCCACTTATTTTCCAGTGTACAATTATAAAACTATCCTAACAACACAATTATAACCAACAATTGTATAGCACTTTACCAAGGATAAAGTGCTTTCATGGACATATATCATCTCATGGAAGATCCATGGGACAGGAACTTATTCAATAAATGTTATCACCAAAAACATTTGCTAGAAGCCCCTACAACTGAGAGAGTTTAGGGTATATCAGGAGCAAGTTAATGAGACAGAATCTGTACTGCCCATCACAACAATTTACATTAAAAAATACATAGTAGACAAAAGTCGCTAGATAGATTCTGAGTAATGCGTTTTTTTTTTAATTTTATGTATGTCAGACATATGTTCCAACCTTACCAAGTGACAACAAAGTTATATATCTTTTTATACTCCAAGTGTTATAATCCCTGCTTGCCACAGACCTATTTCTTGCAAGTTTGCCTCAAGTGTCCCTGCAATCTTTTGCACTCTGAAACACAGAATACTCCAGAGAGAGTGCCCCCCCCCCTTACTTCTGCTCTGGCCTTCCTTCTTATCCTGTTACCATATACCCTGGGGACTGATGATCTTTGTGAGAACACCACTCTGCCTCACACAGCTGCATATGCTGGTGATTGCTACTAACTCCCATTCTTGCCTCAGGTTTGGGGATATTACTAGTGGGACTGGAGATCAGATGCACCCATCTGAGTCTAGAGGCTCCCAAACTGCTGCCTGGCCAAATCCTTATGGGTTTGGGGCTGCCACTGGTGACAAATGGAAGCCAAAGGTTGACCAGCCTGGGTCTATCTCCCTATGTCCAAGGGAAACAGATTTACAGCACCAAAATTCTTCCAGTTCTCTTTATGCCTTAGAGTGTAGGCCCATTTAAGGCCCTTCCTACACTGGGACAATAGTCCACCTCCTTTTCTACTCCAGGATAAACCTCTTTCCAGGGGTACAGATACTGTGAACATCAATTGCCCTCAAGGAAGAAGTCACCACCACTCATCAGGTTGAGATTTTTTCCCACAGTCTCAACAATCAGAAATGAATCTGCTATTTTGTGACTGAGACTGTTAGTTGACTATCCAATATAATTCTTCCCCCTTTTTCTTGGTAACAAGACAACTATTTTGTTGAGTGTGGCAATGGGCCCAGCAATAAAATACTTGTCCAAGCTTCCACTGCAGATAAGGGTGGCCATGAGGTATAGGTACAAGTCTTTCAGCGGGGCTTTTGGGAAATTTCTTTATAGGAGCCTAACTCAGCTCCTTTTTCTTGCCTGGAACATTATGGCTGGAGCTGCAACAACCACACGGCCACCATGAGGTAACCTTGAGGATAAAAGCAGCACCTTAAGGATGGCAGAGTAAAAAAATAAGAGGAGCCTGGAATATCAGTGACATTGTAGAACCACCAAAGCACCCCTGAACTTCTTTTACATTGCCTCCCAGGGGACTCTTGGCAATGTCTGGAGACATTTTTGGTTGTCACAACCGGGGGCAATGCTATTACATCTGGTAGGTAGGGGCTAAGGATACTGCTAAACATCCTACAATGCACAGGACAGCCCCCCACCACAAAGAGTCATCCAACCCAAAAAGTAAGTAGCTCTAAGGTTGAGAAGCCTTGCATTAGAGAATAAAAATGTTTGTTATTTCAGGCCTGTGTTGTTAGCAGTGAAATATAATTCCTGGTAAACATTGGAAACATTCTGAAAATCAAGGTTGTTTCATCTTACTTAACTGCTACGCTGTCACATTTATAAGAACTAGAGTGAATGTTAAACAAAATGTTTGTATTGTGTGACTTAGGCTTCCTTTATTTAAATTTAGTATTTCTACTGCCAGGAGAGAACAATAATTTTGAACACTTCAAGGTTGCTGCCAGGCAACGCATCATTAACAAAGTTACCGTATCACTGTTCTCCGTGTTCAAAGCAATAGACTTGCTTCCTCAAAAAGTTAAACACAGAATTACCATATGACCTAACAATTCCGCTCTTAGGTATATACCCCAAAGAACTGAAAACAGTATTCAAACAAATATTTGTACATGAATATTCACAGCAACACTGTTCACTATTGTCAAAAGGTAGAAACAATCCATATGTCCATCAAGGGATGAATAGATAAACAAAATGTGGTATATTTATACAAGGAATATTATTCAGTCAGAAAAAAAAATAAAGTTCTGAGACATGCTACAAAATAGATGAACTTCAAAAACATCATGCTAAGTGAAGGAGGCTGGTCATTAAAAAATAAAAGACCACGTATTGTATGACTCCATTTATGTGAAATGTCTAGAATAGGCAAATCCATAGAGATAGAAAGCAGATTAGTGGTTGCCAGGGGCTGGGGAGAGAGAAGATTGGGTAGAGATTGCTTTAATGGGTACAAGGTTTCCTTTTAGGGTGACGAATATGTGTTGGAACTGGATAGAGGTGATGGTTGCACAACACTGTCAATGTACAAAAATGCCACAGAACTGCACACTTTAAAATGGTTAATTTTATGTTATGTGAATTTTATCTCAGTTAACAACAACAAAAAAAAATAGGCTAACCCTGGTTGTCTCTGGGTCTCAGAAATAGTTATTTAGGATCCATTAAACTTCCTAAAGGACCAGATTATTTGCCTAAAAATTAGACCTACTGAGGGAAAATTCAGAATTTCAACTTGACAAAAGTGAAAGGTCTTAATATCAGTTATCTGTAAGGCTTGGGAATTGGTTCTTCCCTGAAGGGCTGATACAAAGGGTGTAGTGAAAACTGTGGGCCTGAAAAATACTAGCAGTAGGAACTCTGCCTGGGAACTGGGCAAGGGCTCTAAGCTAGGGCCCAGCCTTTCCTTCTGTAAGGGTTTTCCAAAAGTTGATAGAATCATGCTGATAAAGCGGTGGGTATTAAGACCATCTCTGTCTACAATATGTTTTGCATTACTCTGGTGAAATTCCTTCATATTAAAAAAAACCGCTATTTAAAGGTTCTGTTGAGCACATTTCAGAATTTGTGAATAAGCTAGGTTTGCACATCAATCTATTTGAAACTAGAATCAAACTTACTTTTCAAAGAGTTTTTTTTCTTTTTTTTTCCTCCCAACTAGGTTGTTGGCAGAATTCTTCATTTGAACTGAAGTAGGAAAAACGAATAAGCCTTCTAACTTCTTTTAGTTATTTACAGATAAGGGATCATGGTAGAAATGTTCATTTCCTCCCATTCTACAAAAGGTTAAAAAAAAAGGTAAGAAAAATATATAATTTATTTATATTTTGCTTGTTTCAGTGTGTGAGTTCAAACTGCATCGAACACCTGCATTTTGAACCCCTTTTCTGCTCCATGCGATGCTTGTTTACGGCTACATTCATACTGGAGCAATTAAAAAGAGAGCAGTGTTCATGTGAAATTATATATAATGACAAATTTTAGTTTTCAAACTCGCCCACGTTATGTAATTGAGCAAGTATCACTATTACCTATGATTCTTAGAAAGAATTTAAGGATCAACTGGTCATTCCAAAAAAATGTTTATATGTACTTCTAAGCTTAAGACAGCTTTAGCTTTACCAAACATTTTTATGAGCTGAAGCTCATAAAATGAGTCAGCAGTTAGCTACTTAAAAGAAGCAACAAATGTTAAAACTAAATCTAAGGTAGTTTTTAACCACCCAATCCTTTGAGAATTCTTTCTAAATAACTCATAATTAAATAAGTCAGCATGTGACCTAAACGAATAATTTCTTTTATAAGGATCAGCACAAAGCTGGTTCCTATCAGGCGGAGGTTAAAGATGTCCCAAATGTCTTAACTTTTCCAAGCTGCTGTACCATACCATCATCTCTAACAACAACTACTCCCTCTTGCCTCAGTATTCCCTCATTTCTTGCAACGTCCCACAGAACTCATGGACCACATAAAGAAAATGACTCACAAGGTATTGGAGGCTGGGAAGTCCCAATTCGTGGGTCAGGTGTAGACTTCTCCCTGACCCTCGGTCCCTGCCCAAAGGCACTCAGCTTTCTCAATCCGTGGTCCGGGAAGCCCAATGCACCATCTCCTGCAGGTCTCTCCTTCTTTGGTCATGCTCTGGAATTAGCTCTCTTTTAAGGCAAAACTGACCAATCCCCTTGGTAGGCCACAATTACCCTATCACCTAATCACCTGAGTGGGAGTTACAAGACCATGGCTATAAAGGCCACATACAAAAGTAATTAATCCACCACAGACCACTCATCCCCAGTTATTTTGCACCCATCCCCATTTAAGTTATGTGAAGCATATGAACCCAGAGCTAAGAGTTTTTATGGCTCTGGGTTGTTAAAGGCAGAATCTATGTGTGTCTTTGGTGTTTAATATTTAAAGGTTTGGTGCAGAGATAAAAGTTGAGAAATCAATGGTATGCCAACAACAACCTGGGAAGAAAAATGCTGTAGCAGATGCTGTCCTTGTCTCACTCATAACCTCCCACCCTCTATCATTTCTGGAAAGCTAACTCAATTTTCAAAATCTACTTTTTGCATGAGGGCTTTCTCTGGTCACCAGAGCCGATTCTTCCCATGCAGATAGCAGGTCATAGTGCTAAGGAATTAGCAACCCACCAGGAACAGACTTCAGTCAATGACTCTCGGGAGCTGGTGTATAAATACCCCGGCTGTATTGCCCCTCAAATGGAATAACTTAGAAATGTGTTCTATACTGTATCCCCAAGTTTTCCAGTGATATTAATATTCAATTGTCCACAGCTGTCACTGGCTTGATAATACACACTTTATTGGATCCTTCTCTTCTCTCACTTCCCCACTTCCATACTGTTATTTCCTGAAATCACCTCCAAAAAGACAACTTTCATTTGATCTTTGTCTCAGAGTCTGATTTTGGGGTGAAACCACCTAAAACAATTACTCATTGTCTATGTCAAGCAAGTCAACCCTGTGTCACCATTTCTGCTTTCTATCTTCTCCAATGGTACCTTTCAAGGCTGTGTTTTTTTATTTTCATCAGTTAGTGCTTCAAGTCCTTTTCACTTTCAGCAAGGAAGGTTGTGTCATCTGCATAGCACAGGTAGTTAATGAGTCTTCCTCCAATCCTGATGCCCCATTCTTCTTCATATGGTCCAGCTTCTCCGATTATGCGCTCAGCATACAGATTGAATAAGTATGGTGAAAGGATATAATCCTAATGCATGCACACCTTTCCTGACTTTAAACCTCATAGCATCTCCTTGTTCTGTTCGAACCACTGCCTCTTGATCTATGTACAGGTTCCTCATAAGCACAATTAAGTGTTCTAGAATTCCCATTCTTTGCAATGTTAACCATAATTTGTTACGATCCACACAGTCGAATGCCTTTGCATAGTAAATACAACACAGGTAAACATCTTTCTAGCAGTCTCTGCTTTCAGCCATAATTCATCTGACATCAGTAATGATATTCTTTGTTCCACGCCCTTTTCTGAATCCTGCTTGAATTTCTGGAAGTTCCCTGTCGATGTATTGCTGCAACCACTTCTGAATGATCTTCAGCAAAATTTTACTTGCGTGTGATATTTATGATATTGTTCTATAATTTCCATATCTTGCTGGATCACTTTTCTTGGGAATGGGTACAAATATGGATCTCTTCTAGTCAGTTGACCAGGTAGCTGTCTTCCAAATTTCTTGGCATAGATGAGTGAGCACTTCGAGCGCTACATCGGTTTGCTGAAACATCTCAATTGGTATTCCGTCAGTTCCTGGAGACTTGTTTTTTTGCCAGTGCTTTCAGTGCAGCTTGGACCTCTTCCTTCAGTACCATCAGTTGATCATAGGCTACCTCCTGAAATGGGTGAATGTCAACCAATTCTTCTGGGTACAGTGACTCTACGTATTCCTTCCATCTTGTTTTGATGCTTCCTGCATCATTCAGTATTTTCCCTGTAGAATCCTTCAATATTGCAACTGGAGGCTTGAATTTTTTCTTCAGTTCTTTTGGCTTGAGAAATGCTGAGCATGTTCTTCCCTTTTGGTTTTCTAACTCCAGGTCTTTGCACATTTCATTATAATACTTTGTCTTCTTGAGCCCCCCTTTGAAATCTTCTGTTCAGTTCTTTTACTTCATCATTTCTTTCATTCGCTTTAGCTACTCTACGTTCAAAAGCAACTTTCAGGGTCTCTTCTGATGTAGATTTTTGTCTTTTCTTTCTTATCTTTTAATCACCTCTTGCTTTCTTCATGTATGATATCCTTGGTATCAGTCCACAACTCCTCTGATCCTTGGTCATTAGTGTTTAATGCATCAAATCTATTCCTGAGATGGTCCTCTAAATTCAGGTGGAATATACTCAAGGTGGTACTTTGGCTCTCTTGGACTTGTTCTAAATTTGAACTTGCATATGAGCAGTTGATGGTCTGTCCCGCAATCAGCCCCTGGCCTTGTTCTGACTGATGATATGGAGCTTTTCCATCGTCTCTTTCCACAGATATAGTCGATTTGATTCCTGTGTATTACATCACCGTTTATGTTGCTGAAAAAAAGGTTATTTGCAATGAAGAAGTAGTTAGTCTCGCAAACTTCTATCATGTGATCTCCAGCATCGTTTCTATCACCAAGGCCATATCTTCCAACTACTGATCCTTCTTTGTTTCCAAGTTTCCCATTCCAATCGCCAGTAATTATCAATACTTCTTGACTGCATGTTTGATCAATTTCACATGGCAAAAGTTGGTAAAAAGCTTCAATGTCTTCATCTTTGGGAATAGTGGTTGGTGTGTAAATTTGAATAACAGTCGTATTAACTGGTCTTCCTTGTAGGTGTATAGTTATTACCCTATCACTGACAGCGTGTACTTCAGAATAGATCTTGAAATGTTCTTTTTGATGATGAATGCAACGCCGTTCCTCTTTAATTCGTCATTCCTGGCAAAGTAGACCACATGATTGTCTAATTCAAAACGGCCAATATCAGTCTATTTCGGCTCACTGATGCCTAGGATATCGATCTTTATGCATTCCATTTCATTTTTGATGACTTCCAATTTTCCTAGATTTCATATTTCATACATTCCATGTTCCAATTATTAATGGATGTTAGCAGCTGTTTCTTCTCATTTTAAGTTGTGTCACATCAGCAAAAAAAGGTCCTGAAAGCTTGGCTCCATTCACATCATTAAAGTCGACTCTACTTTGAGGAGGCAGCTCTTCCCGAGTGGAGCTCATCTTCCAGCACTGTATCAGATAATGTTCCTCTTCTATTCATAAGGTTTTCACTGGCTAGTTTTTTTTTAAAATAGACCATTAAGTTCTTCTTCCTAGTCTGTCTTAGTCTGGAAGCTCAGCTGAAACCTGTCCACCATGGGTGAGTCTGCTGGTATTTGAAATACCAGTGGCGTAGCTTCCAGTATCACAGCAGCACACAAGCCCCCACGGTACAACAAACTGACAGACGCGTGGGGCTCTCCCTCTATATATATACACACATATACATATACATATATATGTAATCATAGTTTTTATTGGTTCTGTTTCTCTGGAGAACCTGAAGACACCACATGACTGCTGTACTCTAGTAAAGTAAGAGGCAAGAACCTAGAGGTTCTCCAAACCATCTAGTGCACTCAGGCAGGTTTTGAGCAGTCCAAGTCATTCACTAGGTTATTTCATTCATCTCTGGGCTCATTCCTAGGACTGAACTCTGTGTTACAACATGGGCGTGGGGAATACATATTTAAAGGAGCCACAGTTTGGGCTGAAGTTATCAAAGTATGTGGAGGCTAACATAAACCTCACCAGAGGTAATTCTGAAAAAGATTGAAGTCATATCTCAACAACCTGCATCAGGCAAATGCTTCACACCTCTACAGGTTAGCTCAGTTGCACAGAACATCACCACTCTCTCACACCATCTGTGGCAGGCTGCTAGACACACACACACACACAAACACACACACCAGGGCTTCTCCAATAAAGTCCACATTCCCCGGCCTCCCTTGTAGATAAGTGTAGCTATTCAATAAGCTCTCACCAATGAAATGTGAGCATAGGGATATATGCAACTTCCACCTCACTTGCGTAAAAGAAATTGTTTACCTTTGACTTCTTTTCTTTCCTCCCTCCTGCAAGCAAACAGATGTTTAAGAGATTCAGCTTCAACCATGCTGACGAGAACCACATTTTAACGAGATAGAAGATCAATGAGATGGAAGGAACACAGCTCCCTGAATGACATGGTAGAACAGGAAAGCTGTGCCACTATATTTTGTTCTCTCTTTGTTATCGCAGCTTTTCCTTTACCCTAACTAATACAGCATTCAAAAAACGGCAAAACAAAACAAAAAACCTTCATCCACAAGGTAGTGTGGCAGGATACGACATTAGTATAGGGTGAACCTTTAAACAAATACCATGTCTACACCATGATGATGCCATCAGCTCTGAGATCTAGATCTCCCACTGTCTGTACATCGTCACTCTTCAACTGTCTCCTCAATGTCATCTTCAACTCTCATGAGCTTTTAGATCTTGATGGAAGCAGGAAGCCCTTTGCAGAAAGTTTAGCCACTGAGTATGGATCACAGGCTTGCTTAAAATCCCCCAAGGAGCTAAGAATGAGTAAGAGGACAATATGGAAATGCATTTGCAACTTGATCAAGCTTGTCTCTAATGTACTCATAATGTCAGTTTAGCCAAATTAGCCACATGCTACATTGACATCATCTGAAATGATGTAATTCTCCTCACTGAAAGCCTGCATCTGAGTGAAAGGTTATACTCATCAAGACGGATCGACATGAGAAGGGAAGAAGAGAGAGATATTCATAAACAGAATTGTTTTCTAACCCAGACCAGATGACTTTTGGTTCCCCAGAAGAGGAAAGTTGCAAAAGGCCATAAGAAAAGACATGTGAAATATACCCATCAAGTGTAGTATACAACATCATGATAAATGGAGAAAATAGTGAAGTTGTCAAGGATTTCATTTTACTTGGATCCACAATCCACGCCCATGGAAACAGCAGTCAAGAAAACAAACGACACATTGCATTGGACAAATCTGCTGCAAAAGACCTCTTTAAAGTGTTAAAAAGCAAAGATGTCACTTTGAGGACTAAGGTGTGCCTGACACAAGCTGTGGTATTTTCAATTTCCTCATATGCATGCAAAAGCTGGACAATGAATAAGGAAGACTGAAGAAGAACTGATGCCTTTGTATTATGGTGTTGGCGAAGAATACTGAATATACCACAGACTGCTAGAAGAACGAACAAATCCGTCTTGGAAGAAATACAGCCAGAATGCTTAGAAGCAAGGATGGCAAGACTTTGTCTCACATATTTTGGACATGCTATCAGGAGGGATCAGTTCCTGGAGAAGGACATCATGCTTGGTAAAGCAGAGGGTCAGCGAAAAAGAGGAAGACCCTCAAAGAGATGGACTGACACAGTAGCTGCAACAATGGGCTCAAGCATAACAATGATTATGAGGATGGCACAGGACCAGGCAGTGCTTCATTCTGTTGTACACAGGGTTGCTATGAGTCAGAACCGACTCAACGGCACCTAACAACAACAGCAGTTTAGAACTGCTTTATTTATTAATGATAGCTTTAAAATAGATAAATTGTGTGATGATGCCCCTTCCAATGGAAAATAGCCAAACCGGTTATAGAAACATAAAAATACTTTTAATGTTTTTTTAACCAGTAAGTTTTAAAAGTTATTTTCTCCTAAGACTCATTAGCATCACTCTAATTAAACTTATGTCTTTCTACTGTGCCCCATATGAATAGGTTAAGAGAACATATCTGCTTACTACAAATACTGAATATTCCAAAATTATATGGACACATAAACTCAGTCCCTATAACACCATGTTCTAGCCTATTACCTTGTTCTCACTAGATACCGAGGACAGAAACTCAAGTTTATATTCGTTATTGGTTTCAATATTTTGCTTGTCCTGGAACCTATTCATTCAATTATTCAGACAGCTTTCTGGGAGACTATTTTGAGGGTAGTAGTTCTCAACCTTAGCTGCACATTAGAATCACATGATATGTTTTCAAATTGCAATGCCCAGGTCACACCTTATATTAAGTAAATCAAAATCTCTATGTGTGGGTAGTACCCAAGTATCAATTTTTAAAACGTTCCCAGGTGTTTCCAATGTGCTGCAAAGGTTGAGGACCCCTAGAGTAGAATAAATCCTATAGTTAGCTAGCTCCTGGGCTCCCTAATGTTTCTAAATGACTAAATGAGGTCTTTAGACTAGATCTGCAAGGAGTGAGAACCAATTCAACAGTCAATAGCTATTTATAAAGTTCTGACTTTCCACCATGTTCTGTGTTCAGTGCTAGAAATGCAAGAATGAAAAAGACATCTGGACAAGACAGAAAAAAAAAAACACTGCTTCTCAAACTTTAATGTGCATATGAAACACCTGGGGACCTTGTTAAAATGCGGGTTCTGATTCAGAAGGTCTAGGGTGAAGCCTGAGACTGCATTTCTAATAAGCATCCAGGTGATACTGACACTGCTGGTTCTAGAACTCCACTTAAAATAGCATGAAGAATTGCAATGCGAAGTAATGAATATTATGAAAAGTGCAAGGTGCTTTGATATGCCTAAGAATGAACAAAATCTACAATCCTATGAAATGCCAGCCTCCTGCAGTTTCCATCATCTTTATCCCTGCCTTACGGAGAGTTTTAAACTTTTTTTTTTTTAAATCCATATTCTGTCCCAGGTCATCTTTATAGAACACGCTAAGAATTTTATGATTTGTTCAACAATAAGCCCATAAAAAGTTGTGTAAGGAATACTTTAGGAAATAATGTGAGAAAATATGATTTGCCAAACCCACCATTTATGAAATTCAAAAGGAAAAGGCAGGCAGGCGAGATTTTGAAAGAGAAAATGCACGTCAGAGAAACACAGAGCTGGAAGGCAGCTGGGAGGTCAACCTGCCCACTCCCTTGTCCTCTTGGTGAGTCTATAACTCATGTTCTCTTTGTCAAAGGAAAATGAAAGGTCATTTGCACTTGAAAGCAGCACTTAGAAAGAAATGTGCCTTCAAAACCCTCAACACCTAGACTTTTTGCCATAAATAACTTTAAAGCAATTTAGACCTTTTTCAAGAGTTCAGACTGTAACATTTCAATTAAAGTGAGAATTCTTAACAAAGATCCACTTATTTATATTGATTCTTTAACATAATTTGAAGAGACATAAAACTATATTCTTTCTTCTTTGGAACTTTTTCCTTTCTTCCTTCTTAATGGTAAAATAAAATGTACAGTAAATTCTTGAAGGGTCTCAATGGTCCTTTGATCCCATTAGATTCTACTGTTACCAAATATCAAAGCCATTTTTAAATTCTTCCAGGAAAAATGGAAGTAGAGTGACATGTTGGCATAAGTGTGACTAGGATGTCTGTGCAAAGTAACTAAATGCTTAAGAGAACTGGATCCTGAATACTAAAAACTAAAAGAGAGATGGAAGAGAACAAGGAGAAAGACGGAGAACAGGAGGGGGAAGAGAAAGGGTCTGTGATCATTGTTTGTCAACTTGACTAGACCATGATTCTCAGTGGTTTGGCAGTTATGATGTTGTCTGGCAGTCGTATAATGATCACCTCCATGATGAGATCTGATATAATGTGATCACCTCCATGATAGGATCTGCTGTGAGTAGCCAATCAGTTCGAAGGGAGTTTCCTTGGGAGTGTGGCTTGCATTTAATATAAGTGGACTTTCTTGCAAGGCTCACGGGCTTTTGCTCGCACTGGATCCAGCAGCTGACTGCTGTTCATCTGACCTCCAGTTCTTGGGATCTGAGCTAGAAGCTTACATGCCATCTTGCCTGCCAGTCTTGGGATTTGTCGATCTTTGCAGCCTGTGAGCCAGAGCCCTGCTGTCTGACTTGCCAATCTTGTGTTCGCCAGCCCCTGTGGCTACGTGAATTAAGAGAAGCCTCTAGCCTGACCCACATTCCAGTCTCTGCAACTGCATGAGTCATTTCCTTAATACAAATTTCTCTCTATATATATTTATATGCCTTACTTGTCTTGCTTCTCTAGAGAGCCCAGCCTAAGACAGGGTCCAACAAGATAAAGGCCTCCATAGGAATGAAGAGCTCTCCAAGGAAAAAAGATTCTCATGAAGTCTGTGCTTGAAGAGTTCTCTTCTGACACATGTAAATCCTCTTGGTACAAGTTACTGTTAAATTCTTCTAACCTGTCACCACCAAAAGGAGTAGTTCCTCCCTAACCTACATTTATGATGCACTAGATTGCATTCTAGTGTCATGGGCAATGCAAGATGGTGCAAAGTACTTGGTCTCTAGTTCTAATTCCAGCTCTGTGACTTCCTAGATTTGTGTGGTGTGCACTTGGGTAAATTATTTAAATTCTCTGAGCTTCAGTTTCCTTCTCTATAAACTGGGGATAAAAATACAAATATGGGTGAGTTGTTATAGGAGCTAACAGTTCTGTACTTAAAGTGCCTGACACTTAAAGTTCTTTAAAATGGTTACTACTATTTTCTAATAAAGATAATATGCTTGTTAAAAGCAAATATTGCTTTACTTTGTAATTCCCAGCACTCTTAGACACATGTCCCATCTTAGGGTGAAGGTTATTTATAAAGAGAGAGAAATACTAAAAGAGCTGCAGGACAGGCTGTCAGCTGCTTTGATGCCACTAGTCTCAGTAGCAACCAGAGCCAATGTCCTTAGTAAAGATGGAATGCCTTGACAACTGTCATGGCCATCCTTGGAGTAGGCACAAGCCAGAACCAGGAGGGAGCGCTCTCTCTGTGGGCACCAGAAGCTGCAGAGTCTATAGTGAGCCCTATTAGCAATAGCTTTTGACATCTTTAGGGGCCAACGTAAACCACAAAAGAAGAAAATGGTAAATGGGACAGACAAGTCAATGGGTTTGCACTTGGTGCGCACATAAAACACATCTAAAACCCTTCCAGAATTCTTTAAGTTCAATCTAAGAGCTAGATTCCCACTTTCATGGGGGGAGTGTTATTGGAGCTGCTTGGTGATTATGATGGAGACCCTAGGTTTACCCACAGGATAGGGTACACAATTAAAAGAGAGTTCATCACCTAACGTACAATAAAATAAATAAATAAAAGAGAGTTCAGTAAATGTTATCAGTTGTTTTGCAAACTTGTCAGCTGATAATTGCCAATTTGCTTTGTTTAAAAAGTTACTCCTCATTAAATTGTTTATGTGTATTAAGCAGAGAATTCAGATTTTCAGTGCTTAATGGTCCATCCTAAATTGTCAACACACAGAATGTTTTCCCTTGTTCATCACTGGCAAAGGACACAACTTGGATTTTGGTCAAGTTCAACAGTAAACACTGTTATTTTTTCTTAGTTTTTTCTGTAGTGCATTGGGGGAGGGAGAGGAAAATGTTTGAGTCTCACTGCTTTGAAGGAAATATGTTTGTTGGCGTTTGTCTTAGGCTGGGTTCTCTAGAGGAGCAAAACCAGTGTAA
>NW_004444036.1:7603151-7610832 GCF_000243295.1 Trichechus manatus latirostris
AGATTTAATTCAAGGAAATGGCTCACACAGTTGTGGAGGCTGGCAAGTCCCAACTCCATGGGTCAGGCGTCAGGCTGGAGGCTTCTCCTGACTCACGTGGTTGTAGGAGCTAACGAACTCAAAATCTGCAGGTCGGGCTCACATCCCAAGAACCAGAAGTCAGATGGTGACAAGTAGGATACACAATACACACTGAGAGTGAGTCTTGCTGGAACATCCATTTATATACTGGAGGCAGGCCACACCCCCAAGGAAACTCTCCTTTTCCCTCAAATTGTTCTTGGGTTGGCCCTCCAGGACCATGATGATTCCATCCCTAAATAAATACATGGACGCTAAGACTAATCTAAGGGGCCCTAGTGGAGCAAACAATTAAGCACTTAGCTGCTAACTGAAAGGCTGGCAATTTGAACCCACCCAAGAGCTCCACAGAACAAAGACCTGGCAATCTGCTTCTGTAAAGATTACAGCCTAGAAAACCCTATGGGGCAGTTCTACTCTGTCATATGGGGTCGCTATGAGTTGAAATTGACTTGACAGCACCTAACAACAACAACAACAAGACTAATCTGCAAGGAAGGGACACCAGGACCATAAGCATCAGCTTAGCTTACTAATCTATAAAGAGCAGCCCCAAATTCCCAAGGAAATCATGAAAAGGATGCTTTAAATAAAATTTGGTCAATTTCATAAATATTAATAACTATACTGATTATGTAACTCTAACTACAGGATGAATATTGTAGCTGGTCTTTCCTTAAAGACAACCAAATCATGGGGCAGTGAATTTGTTAGTTATCTCAATTTTCTTAACCAAAAATGGAAAACTTTGCAACTACCTGGTCATACAAATGGTCATACAAACTGTTGGCCAAAAAAAAAAATGTTCCAAACAACCATAATTTATTGTATACAGAGTATTTCTGCCTCTAAATATTTGATTCAATATATTTCTGAATCAGATTTGGTTTTTTCTTTCATTTATGAAAAATTTTGGCCAATAGTAATGAAATCTTTCCCTTGTAACATAGAAAAAAAAATCAATCTTCTAATTTGTCTCTTTTATTATTTTTGGCCTTTATGTTTGGAAAACAATGGCAGACAAGGCAATTTGGCAATATGAGCACATTAATAATATATTGTATTTTTGTAGGCTTTTTCTAATGTGTGGTCTGGTTTTGAACCATGTGAGCCATGTAAAAATGATAATGCATTTGTGCTAGGTTTTCTTAGCATAGCTAGTTGTACTGGGCTGAATAATGGCCCCCAAAAGTTCACGCCCTTCCCAAAACCTCAGAACGTGATCTTATTTGGAAATAGGGTCATTGCAAATGTAATAAGATGAGGTCATACTGCAGCAGGGTGGGTCCTTAATCCAATGTAACTGATGTCCTTATAAGAACCAGAGAAAAGACACAGAGACAGAGACATATAAAGAATGCCACGTGACAACAGAGGCAGAGACTGGAGTTATGTATCTACAAACCAAGGAATAACAAGAATTGCCAGCAACACCAGAAGCTATGAGAAAAGCATGGAATGGATTATCCCCTAGAGCCTTCAGAGAGAGAGCAAGACCCTGCTGACACCTTGATTTCAGACTTCTGGACTCTAGAACAGACAGAGAATAAATTTTTGTTGTATTAAGCCACCCAGTCTGTGGTAATTTGTTACAGCACCCACAGGAATTTAATACACTGGTCATTTAAAGTATTATCCATCCTTGTTATTCTGTTCCAGATTCTAAAAGGAAGCCTCCAACAAAATTCTGGAAAGTAGATTAGAAAGCAACAGATGGAAAACCTGAGAAATCCAGCTGTTAAAGTTTATCTCATTTCTTTCTTAGCCTTTCTCCTCTCCTGAGTTGTGGTGTGATCCGACTGAAGTCTATTATTTACTGTTGATTACGAAACCTTTGTTAAAATTATTAATGAGGAGGAAAAAAAGAAAGAAAGCAATGGAAGGAACTGGAAAAACACTTGGGCAATTTACATACCATAAATCTTCCCCCATCTTTATCTCTAAGCAGAAACCCTTCTCACACTTTCTGAACCAAATTTCTAACTGTTGATCCTCATTCTTCGTGATAATCAAAAAAAAAAAAAAAAACCTAGAAGGGCATCTCAGTTAATCAGTTCCATGTACAGTCTTATAATTCATTGATTCTATAATTTGACCATAATCAGTCATGTCATGATCGTTTAGTATAATAGAGGAATCAAAACCTGAACTATTAATCTCTATATTTATTGACTAAAAATCTGTAACGAAAAAAGTCTAGGTATTACATTAAACATTTAATACTGGGAAATTAATCATGATTATTGTCACTATTTTCAAACCAACTAAAACCAAGCTGGCTAGTTTCTTTGAAAAATAAGTATGTTTCCACGTAATGGTGGCCTGAGAAAACAAACAACCTCTGCCATAATTTGCCAAATTCCTACGGGGGGAATAGTTTTTCAATTTTTTCAAAAGCCCTGGAACACTTTCTTGAAAAGAAATTTACACAAAAGACCAAAACATAAAGTAAATAAAAGCAAGCCCCTGTGATTGAAGCAGGGAAGTGGAGCAGATACTGGTGGCCACCCATATCCCCTTAGCCTCACTAGCATTCCCTCAGGCAGTTCCCATACATGTCAGTGGCTTCCTGAATCTCTCTGCCTGACAGCATTTTCCAGCCTCAGAAGCATGCTTGGTCCATGCATAGCAGCAGGCTGGGAGTACTGATGACTAATGCCCCAGGAGCCACCCTCAACCAATGTGGGACGGGAGGTGGTGGGAAAATACTCCAGCCTCATCACCTCGCAGTGGGACAATTCTGAGGTGTGGTCCACAGAGTTTCTTAAAGACTTCCTGGTAGAACTGAGTCCAAGTTTCTCATAGCAGTATCCTGCTCATTAATGTACCTTTTATTGGACTTCCTCCTCTCCCTTTCTCATTTTCCATTGCCTCACAATGTGTCCTGGGATCACCTTCTAAACAACGAGTGGGAACAGACAGAGCCATAGTCATTTCCCCTATTCCATCCCAAGTGGCCCTTAGGAGATCTCCATACAGTACACTTTGAAAACCAAAGCTCTATGTCCCCTTCTTCATGCTACACGGGATTAGGCCTGCTGCAGCCAACACTCTTCCATTTTCACAGCACAGACCAAGCATAGTACGCAGCCTTGCTCTCACTGGGCAGGTGCACCCTCTTCAAGTCCCACCACTTCTCCCAAGTTGAAGAGTACCCTACATACTTGCAACTACCTCCAGCGACAAGATCAAATAGGCTTAGGAGTCAAATGGAAAGTTTCTGACCTTAAAGGGATACAGGTACCTACTGCTTAACATCAGCAATCCATTTCTGAGTTTCCGATTATCCATTCTAGAAATTTCCATTATTTTAAATGGGAAAACATGTAAGATGCTACACCTCAACCTAAACCCTCCAACCAGTTCCTATAAACATATATATATATATATATACACACATACATACATTTCATGATAGTTAGGATGCATGATGCTTAGATCACTGCTTTATGATCAGCAATTAATGTATTTGTCAATGCATAACTGCATTATTTACAGTAACACTGATATTCCTCTTAGTACAGGCAACATCAAGCAAGTACATCTCTTTTTTTGACACTCGAGTGCACTTCTCCAAACTTCTACGTACAATTCTCACATTATACCAATTCTTTGGTACCCAACTTTGGCTGCACATCAGAAATCACCAGGGAGTTCTGAAAAATTCGAATAACCAGGCTGCACCCAAAATCTCTGGGGGTAGGGTCTCAGGCGTCAGTATTCAGTGATGCCAATGTGCAGCCAAGGTTGAGCACCACCACGTCAGACGACCTTGAATGCAACTCAAAATTTTTTTTGTGAGGGGTCAGAGCCGAGATGGCGAACTAGTCAGATGCTTCCTGTGGTCCTTCTTACATCAAACACCCAAAAAAACAAGTGAATCAATTATATATGACAATCTAGGAGCCCTAACATCAAAGACAAAGTCGAGGAATCGGTCTGAGCACCAGGGGTTAGGGAAAGACAGTTCAGAAGCAGCGAGGAGTTGCCAAACCTGAGCCAGCGGAAACCAGCACCCTGCAGGCTGGATCAGCTGGCATGCACAGTGAGGCAAGCAGTGGCACTTAGGACACGTTTTCCACATTGGGAGAGACTGACTGGCAGAGAGTCTACCCCAGCCTCCAGAACCAGCGAAAAGCGGTGCTCAATCAGCAAAAGATAAGCACTTGCATCTAACCTACTGCGTGGATCAAAAACACCCTCTTCAGGAAGAACCTCTTTCCCATTTACCTGCCCTCTGCCCACTCGGCACTGGGTCCTAGGCCGGCTTCAGCGACTGCCACATCAACTGGGCCAGAAGCAGGACCCATCACGCATCCTGAGCCATTCTCCTGGCTTTGAAGAAGGAACAAATTAACAAACAGGAAAAAATAATCTCCCAGCTCCCTGAAGCCCGGAACTCAGAGCAGGCACAGCCCCTTTGCCTAGGCACAAGCATAAGGGTTCCATGGACTTTGAATGCCTTTCAACCCTGCACAGACATGTGTGGGCCTATTTCAACAGCATAGGCCCTCATTAGCACAGTACAACAGGATATATACCTGAAGCCTATTTTCAACTATACCAGCTGTGAGGAGGAGTGGCAGATTCATGACATTTGACACCACTCTGCCCATTAAGCAGGGTCCTCACCTACCCACATCAGGGACCTGAGGACTGGTGGCTCCACCCATACCACCAAGCCACCCATGGCAAGGATCCAAGAATAAGTGGTGTCTCCAAGTTCTTAAAACCAACAGCACTGGGTGCCCATAGTCCAGCTGCAAAATCCACCCACCTACGCACTATAGGGAACAGGGACACGTTTTTCCTCCCACTCAGGGGCAGCCGTCAGGCCCCTGCCTTGCTCAGCGCATGACCCCCTATTGCAGCCAGATACCTGTGCCTATTCCAATCACCCATGCCCATCTAGGACTGTAGGTCAGAGCCTGTACCACATGCTTGGTGACCGACTACCTGGACACATAAGCTGAATCCACACAAGAAAAGTAAACAAACTCCTGGGCTCACATACCTAGTAACAGATCTAACCACCTGGTGACAGGACGTTAGAGCTTCAAAGGCGCCAATAATCAAACTAGCTCACACGAGTAGCCTATTCGGGCATATCAAAACAAAATAAAACAAAACAAGAAACTAGGACATAGTAAGCAAACATAAAATAAATAAATATAATAACTTATTGATGGCTCAGAGACCACAGTCAATATCGCATCACATAAAGAGGCAGACCATGATGGCTTCAGCAAGTGCCCAAAACAAAGACTCAAGAAACCTGTCAGAGGAAGAGAACTTCTTGGAATTACTGGAGGCAGAATTCAAAAGATTAGGCAAAATGCAGAACAAGCCAAGGAACACACAGACAAAGCAAAAGAGGAACTAAAGAAGGTTATACATAAGCACAATTACACATTTAACAGGCTGCAAGAATCCACAGAGAGATAGCAAATAGAAACCCAAAAGATTTAACAATAAAATTTCAGAATTAGACAACTCAATAAAAAGTCATAGGAGCAGAACTGAGGCAATGGAAGGCAGAATTAGTGAGACTGAAGATAAAGCACTTGACACCAACTTATTTGAGGAAAAATCAGATAAAGAATTTTAAAAAATGAAGAAAATCTAAGAATTATGTGGGACTCCATCAAGACGCATAACCTACGAGTGACTGGAGTACCAGAACATGGTGGGGAGGGGATAACAGAAAATACACAGAGAATATTTGAAGATTTGTTGGCAGAAAATCTCTCTGATCATGAAGTATGAGAACACATCTATCCAAGAAGCTCACCGAACCCCACACGAGGTAGATCCCAAAAGAAAGTCACCAAGACATACTATAATCAAACTTGCCAAAACCAAAGATAAAGAGAGAATTTTAAGAGCAGCTAGGGATAAAGGAAAAGTCATACACAAAGGAGGGTCAATAAGAGTAAGCTCAGACTACTCAGCAGAAACTACGCAGGTAAGAAGGCAATGCGATGACATATACGAAGCCTTAAAGGGAAAAAATTGCCAGCCAAGAATCATATACCCAGCAAAACTGTCTCTCAAATATGATGGTGAAATTAGGGCATTTACAGATAAAAAGAAGTTTAGGGAATTTCTAAAAACCAAACCGAAATTACAAGAAACACTAAAGGGAGTCCTCCGGTTAGAAAATCAGTAACATCAGATAACAAACCAAGGCTAACACACCGGATAGAACCACCAGATATCAATCCAGATAGGGGTCACAAATAAAGCTAAAACACTGAAAATATGGAAAAAGAGACATCAATATGTAAAAGATGACAAAATTAAAAAAGAGGGACTAAATAAGGTAGTCATAGATCTTTCATGTGGAGAAGAAGTTAAGGCAACACAAAGAAATAAAAGATTGGTTTAAACTTAGAAAAACAAAGGTAATATTGAGGTAACCACAAAGGAAACCAATAATCCTATACATCAAAATAAAAAGCATAAAGACTCAGCAAATACAAAATCAACAACAATGAAAACGATGAAAAGAAAATATATAAAGAAAAACGACTCGGCACAGAAAATTAAGTAGAACAAAGAAACTTCAACAACACAAAAAAAAAGACATCAAAATGACAGAACTAAATTTGTATCTATCAATAATTCCGCTGAATGGAAATGGACTAAACGCACCAATAAAAAGACAGAGAGTGGCAGAATGGATTAAAAAAACACGACCTGTATATATGCTGGCTACAAGAGACACATATTAGCCTTAAAGACACAAACGAAATAAAACTCAAAGGATGGAAAAAAATATATCAAGCAAACAATGATCAAAAAAGAGCAGGAGTGGCAATATTAATCTCTCACACAACAGACTTTAAAGTAAAATCCACAACAAAGGATAAGGAAAGACACTACATAATGATTAAAGGGTAAATACACCAGGCGGACATAACTATAGTAAATATTTACGCACTCAACGACAGGGCTCCAAATACATAAACTCTAACAGCATTGAAAAGAGAGACAGACAGCTCCATAATAATAGTAGGAGACTTCAACACACCACTTTCGTTGAAGGACAAACATCCAGAAAGAAGCGCAATAAAGACACAGAAGATCTAAATGCCACACAACCAACTTGATCTCACAGACATATACAAAAAACACTCCACCCAACAGCAGCCACCAAGTATACTTTCTTTTCCAACGTACATGGAACATTCTCCAGAACAAATGATATATTACGCCATAAAGCAAGCCTTAACAGAATCCAAGGCATCAAAATACTAAAAACCATCTTTTCTGACCATAAAGCCATAAAAGTAGAAATCAATAACAGAAAAAGCAATGAAAAAAAATCAAACACATGGAAAGTGAGTAACACCTTGCTCAAAAACTACTGGGTTATACAATCCAAATTCCAATGTTTTTTTTTTAATAAGATGGAGAAACAAATTACCAACTTCATATGGAAAGGGAAGAGGCCCCAGATAAGTAAAGCATTACTGAAGAAGAAGAAGAAAATGGGAGGCCTCACACTGCCTGATTTTAAAACCTATTATACGGCCACGGTAGTCAAAACAGCCTGGTACTGGTACAACAACAGATACATAGACCAATGGAACAGAAT
>NW_004444036.1:7610932-7675326 GCF_000243295.1 Trichechus manatus latirostris
GAGAATCCAGACATAAATTCATCCACCTATGAGCAGCTGATATTTGACAAAGGCCCAAAGTCCATTAACTGGGGAAAAGACAGTCTCTTTAACAAATGGTGCTGGCCCAACTGGATACCCATCTGCAAAAAAACTGAAACAAGACCCATACCTGATACCATGCACAGAAACTAACTCAAAATGGATCAAAGACCTAAATACAAAATCGAAAACGATAAAGATCATGGAAGAAAAAATAGGTACAACGCAAGGAGCCCTAATACACAGCATAAACACAATACGAATCATAAGTAACAATGAACAAGCACCAGGAAAGAGACTAGATAACGGGAGCTCCTAAAAATCAAATACTTATGCTTATCAAAAGACTTCACCAAAAGAGTAAAAAGACAACTTAAGACTGGGAAAAACGTTTGGCTACAATAAATCTGACCAACATCTAATTTCTAAAATCTACAAGATACTGCAAAACCTCAACAACAAAAAGACAAATAACCCAATTGAAAAATAGGTGAAGGAAATGAACAGGCACTTCACCAAAGAAGATATTCAGGTGGCTAACAGATACATGAAGAAATGCTCACGATCAAAAGCCATTAGAGAAATGCAGATAAAAACTACAATGAGATATCATCTGACCCCAACAAGGCTAGCATTAATCCAAAAAACAAAAAATAATAAATGTTGGAGAGGTTGTGGAGAGACTGAAACACTTATACACTGTTGGTGGGTATGTAAAATGGTACAACCACTTTGGAAATCAATTTGGCGCATCCTTAAAAAGCTAGAAATAGAAGTACTACGTGATCCAGCAATTCTGCACCTTGGAATATATCCTAGAGAAATAAGAGCCATCATACAAATAAATATATGGACACCTATGTTCACTGCAGCACTGTTCACAATAGCAAAAGGACGGAAATGACCTGGGTGCCCATCAACGGACAAATGGATAAATTATGGTATATCCACACAATGGAATATCACACAATGATAAAGAACAACGATGAAGCCATGAAACATAACAGAGGAATCTGGAGGGCATTATTCTGAGTGAATTCTTGTAACTCACAGAAGGACAAATATTGTATAAGACCACTGTTATAAGAACACAAGAAAAGGTTTAAATGCAGAAGACAACATTCTTTGATGGTTACGAGGGTGGGGAGGGAGGGTGAGGGTTATTTACTAACTAGATAGTAGATAAGAATTATCTTACGTGAAGGGAAGGACAGCACACACTACAGGGGAAATCACAAAACTGGACTAAACAGAAGCTAAGAAGTTTCCTGAATACAGTCAAACACTTCAACAGACAGAGTAGCATGCGGGGGTGGTCTGGGACCATGTTTTCAGGGGACATCTAGGTCAATTGGCATAACAAAGTTTATTAAAAAAATGTTCTGCATCCTACTTTGGTGAGTAGCATCTGGGGTCTTAAAAGCTTGCAAGCAGCCATCTACAATGCATCAGTTGGTCCCAACTATCTGCAGTACAGGAGAATGAAGAACACCAAAGACACAAGGAAAGTATTAGCCCAAGAGACAGAAAGGGCCACATAAACTGGAGACTTCATCAGCCTGGGACCAGAAGAACTAGATGGTGCCTGGCTACCACCAATGACTACCCTGACTGGGGACACAACAGAGAGTCCCTGATGGAGCAGAACAAAGGTAGGGTGCAAAACACAAACTGTAGTAAAAAAGACCAGACTTAATGGTCTGACTGAGACTGGAGGAACCCCAGAAAGCCTGGACCCTGGATTCTCTATCAGCACAGAACTAAAACAATTTCCAAGGCCAACTCTTCAGACAAAGATTGGACTGGACCGTGGGACATAAAATGATACTCGTGAAGAGTGTGCTTCTTACCTCAAGTAGATACGTGAGACTAAACGGACAGCTTCTGTCCAGAGGTGAGATGAGAAGGCAGACAGGGTTAGGAGCTGGTTGAATGCACATAGGAAATCAGGGGTGGAAAGAAGGAGTGTGCTGTCACAGCAGAGGGAGAGCAATTAGGGTCAGATAACAATGTACGTATAAATTTTTGTATAAGAAACTAACTTGAAATGCAAACTTTCACTTAAACTACAACATTAAACAAAAAAAAACTACTGGGTTATAGAAGAAATTAAGGACAGAATAAAGAAAGTCACAGAATCAAATGAGAATGAAAACACATCCTACCAGAACCTTTGGGACACATCAAAAGCAGGGCTCAGAGGTCAATTTATAGCAACAAATGCACACATTCAAAAAGAAGAAAGGGCCAAAATCAAAACATTAACCCTACAACTTGAACAGATAGAAAGAGAGCAGCAAAAGAAGCCCTCGGGTGCCAGAAAAAAGCAAATAATAAAAATTAGAGTAGAAATAAATGAAATAGACAATAGAAAAACAATTGAAAGAGTTAACTAGCCCAAAAGTTGGTTCTTTGAAAAGATCAACAAAATTGATAAACCACTGGCCAAACTGACAAAAGTAAAATAGGAGAGGAAGCAGATAACCTGTGTAAGAAATGAGATGGGTGGTATTACAACAGGCCCAACTGAAATTAAAAGTATCATAACAGAATGCTATGAAAAACTGTACTCTAACAAATTTGAAAACCTAGAGGAAATGCACAAGTTTCTAGAAACACACTACCTACCTAAACTAACCCAGAGGTAGAACAACTAAATAAACCTTTAACAAAAGATGAGACTGAAAAGGTAATTAAAAAACTCCCAACAAAAATAAAGCCCTGGCCTGGAGAGTTTCACTGGAGAATTCTACCAAACTTTCAGAGAAGAGTTAACATTACTACAACTAAAGATATTTCACAGCATAGAAAAGGATGGAATACTCTCAAACTCGTTCTATGAAGCCAGAATAACCCTGATACCAAAACCAGGTAATGACACCACAACAAAATTCTAGCCAAGAGAATTCAACGACATCAAAAAAATAATTCACCATGACCAAGAGGGATTTATACCATGTATGCAGGGATGGTTCAACATTAGAAAAATAATCAATGTAATCCATCACATAAATAAAACAAAAGACAAGAACCACATGATCTTATCAATTGATGTAGAAAAGGCACTTGACAAAGTCCAACACCATTCATGATAAAAACTGAGCAAAATAGGAATAAAAGAGAAACTCCCCAATGGAATAAAGGGCATTTATGCAAAGCCAACAGCCAACATCATCCTAAATGGTGAGAGTATGAAAGCATTTCCCTTGAAAACAGGAAACAGACAAGTATGCTCTTTATCACCACTCTTATTTGACATTGTGCTGGACGTCCTAGCCTGAGCAATTAGGCTAGAAGAAGAAATAAAGGGCGTCCAAATTGGTAAGGAAGAAGTAAAAGTATCTCTATTTGCAGATAATAGGATCTTATACACAGAAAACCCCAAAGAATCCAAAAGAAAACTACTAGAACTAACAGCAGATTTCAGCAACGTATCAGGATACAAGATAAACATACAAAAATCTGTTGGATTCTTCTACACCAACAAAGAGAAAATTACCAAATCGATACCATTTACAATAGCCCCCAAAAAGATAAAATACTTAGGAATAAATCTAACCAGAGACATAAAAGATCCATACAAAGAAAACTACAAAGACAGTATTGAAAGAAACCAGAAGAGATCAGAAGCGGAAAGAACATAAAGAAGCAGAAAAACATACTTTGCTCATGGATAGGAAGGCTCAACATTGTGAAAATGTCTATTCTACCCAAAGCGATCTACAGAAACAATGCAACCCCAATCCAAATTCCAATAGCATTTTTTAATGAGATGGAGAAACAAATCACTAACTTCATATGGAAAGGGAAGAGGCCCCAAATAAGTAAAGTATTACTGAAAAAGAAGAACAAAGTGGGATGCCTCACACTACCTGATTTTAGAACCTATTATACCGTCACAGTAGTCAAAACAACCTGGTAATGGTACAACAACAGATACACAGACCAATGGAAGAGAATTGAGAATCCACACATAAATTCATCCACGTATGAGCAGCTGATATTTGACAAAGGCCCAAAGTCCGTTAAATGGGGAAAAGACAGCCTTCTTTAACAAATGGTGCTGGCATAACTGGATATCTATCTGCAAAAAAATGAAAAAGACCCATATGTCACACTATGCACAAAAACTAATTCAAAATGGATCAAAGACCTAAATATAAAACCTAAAACTATAAAGATCATGGAAGAAAAGATAGGGACAATGCTCAGAGCTCTAATACATGGCATAAACAGAATACAAAACATTACTAACAATGCACAAACACCAGAAAAGAAACTAGATAACTGGGAGCTCCTAAAAATCAAACACTTACGCTTATCAAAAGACTTCACCAAAAGAGGAAGAAGATAACCTACAGACTGGGAAAAAAAATTTTCACTACAACAAATCCGATCAGTGCGTAATCTCTAAAATCTACAAGATACTGCAAAACCTCAACAACAAAAAGACAAATAACCCAATTGAAAAATGGGCAAAGATATGAACATGCACTTCACCAAAGACGACATTCAGGTGGCTAACAAATACATGAGGAAATGCTCATGATCATTAGCCATTAGAGAAATGCAAATCAAAACTAAAATGAGAAACCACCTCACCCCAACAAGGCTAGCATTAATCCAAAAAAACACAAAACAATAAATGATGGAGTGGCTGTGGAGACACTGGAACACTTATACACTGTTGGTGGGAATGTAAAATGGTACAACCACTGTGGAAATTGATTTGGTGCTTCCTTAAAAAGCTAGAAATAGAAGTACCATACAATCCAGCAATCCCACTCCTTGGAATATATCCTAGGGAAATAAGAGCCGTCACACGAATAGATATATGCACACCCATGGTCATTGCAGCACTGTTCATGATAGTAAAAAGATGGAAACAACCTAGGTGACCATCAACAGACAAATGGATAAACAAATTATGGTATACTCACACAGTGGAATACTACACAATGACAAAGAACAATGATGAATCTGTGAAACATCTCATAACATGGAGGAATCTGGAAGGCATTATGCTGAGTGAAATCAGTCGGTCACAAAAGGACAAATATTGTATAAGACTACTATTATAAGAACCCAAGAAAAGGTTTAAACACAGAAGAAAACATTCTTTTATGGTTATGACGGTGGGGAGGGAGGTAGGGGGTATTCACTAACTAGATAGTAGACAAGAATTATCTTTGGTGAAGGGAAGGACAACACAATACACAGGAACTCAGCACAACTGCACTAAACCAAAAGCTAAGGAGTTTCCTAAATAAAACCAAACACTTTGAGAGTCAGAGTAGCAGGGGTGGGGCCTCGGGACCATGGTTTCAGGGGACATCTAGGCCAAGAGCATAACAAAGTTTGTTAAGAAAATGTTCTGCATCCCACTTCAGTGAGTGGTGTCTTGGGTCTTAAAAGCCAGCAAGTGGCCATCTAAGATGCATCAATTGGTCCCAACTCACCTGGAGGAAAGGAGAATGAAGAACACCAAAGACACAAGAAACATATTAGCCCAAGAGACAGAAAGGGCCACATAAACCAGAGACTCCATCAGCCTGAGACCAGAAGAACTAGATGATGCCTGGCTACCACCAATGACCACCCTGACAAGGAACACAACAGAGTCCCTGACGGAGAAGGAGAAAAGTGGGGTACAGAACTCAAATTCATTTGAAAAGACTAGACTTAATGGTCTGACTGAGAACGGAGAAACGCCAGAAGACATGGACCCTAGACTCTGTTAACCCAGAACTAAAACCATTCCCAAAGCCAACTCTTCAAAGATTAGACTGGACTATAAGACATAAAATGATACATGTGAAGAGTGTGATGCTTACTTCAAGTAGCTACATGAGACTAAATGGACAGCTCCTGTCTGGAGGCAAGATGAGAAGGCAGATAGTGACAGGAGCTGTTTGAATGGACACGGAAATCCAGGTTGGAAAGGAGGAGTGTGCTGTCACATTATAGGGAGATCAACTAAGGTCACATAACAATGTGTGTATAAATTTTTGTATGAGAAACTAACTTGAGCTGTAAACTTCCACTTAAAGCCCAATTAAAAAAAAAAAAGGAAAAAATGTTTTTCCTGCACGTCATTTTGTTTGTGTGCAAGATGAGACTGACATTTTACTATAGGAAATACTGACCAAAAAATACTGGATTGAGAGATACATTTGTTCTATGAAGTTAGATATTAAAAAGCAGGAAGTGTTCTACCAGGAAAATAATAACCAGGAGGCCTTCTGTAGACTGTGCCTGTAATGGTTATATGGCGCTTTAAGTGTGTACGCACAACTGAAGCAAGGGATTTCGCTTGTGTTTTTTAATTAAATTACTGATAATCTTTTTTGCTCCAAACTCCTGGGGTTATTTTTGCCTTTTTAAAATAAGTTTCCTCTGTCCAAATACAACAATAAACTACTGTACCTGAAATCTTCCAAATGGACTATGCTGTCTCTTACCTCCAGGAGTTTACCCTTGTTCTCAGAATATCGTTTCCCACATATATTCCTATCTCCTTCTCCTTGATTACTTCTACTCATCCTTTGGGACTCTGCCTACAAGTATCTCTTATGAGAAAGCTTCACCCAACCCCCAAGGCTAGATTAAATGCCCATTCCCACGGACTTGGGCATCAGCCTGGGCTCACGCCACTGTACTGCAATTGCCTCATCACTGTAAGCTCCCTTGGATTAAGGACTCATAATTTCCTGGCACATAGTAGTTGTCAATAAGTATTTGTTAGATGCATGATTGAATTGGAGAGCTATCATCACCACCAACCTCCAATCCCACCAACATCTCAAATATTGTCCCTTGAGGCACACATCTTGGCTGCTGTTAAATCACACATTATAACATACAAACCCTTAATTACTGATCTGAGTGCTGTTGCTGATGTTGGAATGTGTGAATAGGCAATGATTTGAAACTCTACTTCTATATGTCACTAAAGCATTTCTTCTCCTCCCTGATTTGTGGAAGTCCCCTCCACAGGACTCTAACCAGTATCTTACTACTGTCTTTGGCTCATTTGTTCTGGCCCTGAGTAAGATGGATAGCAGCAGTACTTCAAGGATGGTGGACAGGAGGATCTTATTCTAGGATATCATATCTGGTGATCCTATTCCAGCACACAGTCTAGTTTATAGAGTCCTTTTGACCCTCTGTCAGTTCCTCACATGGTCATGTGGGACACAGAACACAAATGCTAATTCATTTTTCCCTTGATACCATCAAGTTCCACCTGCCTTTCTTAGGATAAATGGGCTTTCATCCTGAAATTCTGGATGTCTCTGGTGATTATTTCAGGCAAAGGCAACATCAGCCTATCTTAGCCTAAAGCCACTAACAATCCTGAGCTCTGCCCCGCATTCCAATTCTTAACAGTTTAATGATGAGGAAGAAAAAGTGAGGAAAAAAGGCAAAAGGAAGACATGAATGTATGAGGAGTATAAGAATATGTTTTCCCAAGCTGAGGATGAGTCGCAACTCTGTAATATTTAAGTTTACAATCCAAATAAAGTATTTAGTGTTCAATTTTGTTTCCTGCTGACAAATTCCGCCTCTTCAGCCTAATGAAAAAAGCTGAAAAAGCTTTTTACCATGTCAATTGCCTATACAAAACAACATTCTGATAAGTAGTAAAATATATATTAATTGCAAACAAATGGGAACTAATTTCCCTCAAAATAATTAGTTATGGAACTTGAGAGTAAAGGAGAAGTGTTTGGCAAAACATTCTTGAGTTCTGCCAAATATACAAAATTTCTTAAGGGAGACACATTTATTCAAGCTTAAAATATGGCTATATTTTCTTGCTTCTAGCAAATGGACCAACTCAGCAATAAAGTCCTCATCAGTAAAAATATCACTTTAATTAATTTATATGTATATATTTTTATTTGACTCATAGTTCCCTTTAAAAAATATCAAGAAAGAATGGAAGGTGGCCCTAAGACACCCCTCTGACTTGGAACTGTAGCCATTCTTGGAAATCACCTTCCAGCCAAGCAACAGACGGGCCCATAAAGTAAACAATAACACCCAAAAAGAACGTGCTCTGTAGAACAATGATATGTAACCAAAAGGGCAACATTTGCCCAAAAGTAGAGACGAGAAGGCAGGAAGGGGTAGGAAAACCAGAAGAAAGGAAAGGGGAACTCAGGGTGGAAATGGGGAAAAGTGCTGACACAGTGACGGGGCTGCAACCAATGTCATGGAACAAAAAAAAAGGAATGGAAGGAAAGGGTTGGAGGATAAGAATTTACCTGTATCTGCAATGTTGTATTTCTTATAAAAAAAGAGATTTGAAACAAAGATGGCAAAATAATAACATCTATCAAAACTGTCTGGTGGATATGTGGGTGTCTAATCTATTATTTTCTATATGTTTGAACAAATTCACAATTTTTAAACAAAAGTATGCAAGCAGTATGTCATGGTAGATAAAAACATGGGGTCTGGCTTGAGACATCTGGTTCTATTGCTTACTAATTCCACAACCTTGGCAATCTTTCTAAGTCATAGTTTTCCAATCTATAAAATAAAGAGAGTTATGAACTAGGTCTTATCTGAAAAGTGCTATCTGTTATTTGAAGAAAAACATATGTGTATATATCTTAGGTCGGGTTCCCCCAGAAACAGACTTTGAGAGATTTGTACACGGCTTTCATTGGGAAATGTTTTCAGGAACACAACCAGTGTGTCACTAAAGGAAGCCAAATTGGGCAGAGGGAGAAGTTGAGCTGTTATGTAGTTGCAACAGAGGCCTCAGCCAATCCTGCAGGGTATACTGGAGCTAGGATGGTCCTTCAGAATTGTCCAGTCAAAGCAAGGTGGTCAGACCTTCGTACCTACACATCAACCACTCACTGGATAAAGGCTGCCCTCAGGGAAAGGACATAACCTCAGAAGGCAGCAACCTTCAGCCAAGGGCAATGTCTGGAGAGGAAGTAAGCTGGGAATTATCAGCAACCAACACCCAACCAGCTGGTAAACAAGGGCCTCAATCCTGAAGGGAGGATCTATGTTAAGCACCACAGCATCCACTATAGTCACTATCTGGTATCCATCATCAGTAAAGGAAGGAATATGGCACAGAGGTGGAAGGCCAAAGAGTCAAGAGGTTAAGGAGAAATGGGGTCTTTCCAAGGCTTGGTCCCTGGGCCCTGTGTGGGATGAGATAGAGTTTGAAAGCCTGAGACAGAAGGTTGATAACGCAGGATCAGAGTTCTGCCTTTTATAAGTCAAACTCTTCACATTCCTTTTGTGTTAATGTCCCTGCTGTTCTCCTGTAAGAAGTCCTGGTCAGCAGTTCGAAACCACCAGCAGCTGGTGCAGGAGAAAGATGCTGCAGTCTGCTTCCATAGAGATTTACAGCTTCGGAAATCCTATGGGGTCGCTATGAGTCGGAATCCACTCAACGGCAGTGGGGTGGGTTCTCCTGTAGAAAATGTGTCTGTCTGTATGTTCCGGTCAATTGGGCCAGAGTGTTTAAGATGGAAACAACATGCACACCTATTGTCAATGCAGTGATGTAAACAGGAAGCCAGGTCAAAGAATCCAGGAGGAAGTTAAAATTCAGGTGAAAAAAATCAAGTTGCTGAATGAGCGATTCCTTCTCCCCCACCACACCCACACTAGGGAGATTCACATTCCACAGCTAAACCTTGGTCCTAGATTCTGTTTTAACAAGGAGGGGGCTATTCCTTATTGCACACCCCCATCCCCAGCCCCTCCCATCATCATTCCGAATGATGTGGGCAAACTGGGGCAACCATTTCACACTCAGGAGAAATGTAGTATTTTTTTTTTACTACTTGGAAACACTCACCCTTTACAGAAAAAGAAAATAAATTTAAAAGTTAAAGTTAGGTTATATTTAGCCAAAAGCTCGTCTCTAAAGTTAAGGCAGCTTTCCCAAGCAGCCTGTGGGTATCAAAGTTAGACAGCATGGCTTCCTTGAAGGAATAATTTTCACATAAAATTTAGAGATCACATTTAATTAGGTTTTTAAACACCATATTTGAACCTACTAGTTTTACCGTATCAACTATTGACAGTCATTTATTTACGTACAAATGTCCTGTCATGAGCTCATTTTATAGCCCACCATCACTCAATCTGAATACGCTTCATTTAGTTGTAAGGACTGAGAACTTTTGGAGTTAAAATAATAAAAAATCTGAGAGAATGAGTGCTGCGTACTTAGTTGTACAATGGGAAGACTTCTTCTATTGTGGCTTTGTCCACTGACAATGCTTATGTGATCAAATCCTTCAGCCTATTTGCATTACAGTGTTTGCATCTAAGCACTAGCACAGTAACACATTACACGCAGTCTTACAGGCATGTAATAAAAACAAAATAGATAATCACCACTGACTGTAGCTAGATTGCATCTTTATTTCTAAAATTTTTAAAAGCAGTGATATAAATAAGAAGGGTGCCATGGATTAAAGGAAAGCTACTAGAACAGTCTACTAGTATGCAATGGTTTTCCATAGCTTTGAAACAATAATGCAACCCACGGGGTCCACAATACTGACGGAGTAAACTTCAACTTATTTCATTGCTGATAACACTGCTGCTAGCCCCTGTCATCCAGCCTGGGTGATTTCATTTCCTAGACAGCTCAGTGCCAAATTCATTGTGTGCCTGTTCCTGTAATTCATTCACACAAATGAGAGGAAATAATATAAACCACCATAAATTTAACTTTCTAAAGACTGCCCCTCTACTCCCCCTCCTACCTCTACCACCACTGGGAGAAGTTAGAAAAATCCACATTAAAGCTTTTGTCATGGAGAACTATGTTTTCCAACTCTGCTGAAAACTAAACCACACATGCACACATGATACTACCTAAAAGGAAAAAAAAAAAAAAAAACACTGGCAATTTCCTTTTACTTCATTAGTTTTGCAAAATTATTTTTCTTATCATATTCGTTTACGTATGTTTTTGCTAAGAAAAGTGTGAATGTAGAGCAAACACATGTGGCTGGGTTGTTTTTACTAATCTTGCAACACTAAATGTCTGACCTGATATTCTTATACACAATCAAATGCAGTGACCATACAATTCAGCCAACACAGTCTGCATCCCCAGGAGCTATAATCTTGTAAGGCCACTGATTATGGAGAGTTATCATGAAATAGTATCTTCTCTGGAATTTCTAACATGCAGACAAGTTTGGGAACCACTGGTCTAGAACAGGGGTTGGAAAACTATGACTCATGGGACAAATCCAGCCCATCGCCTGCCTGTTTTTGCACGGCCTGCAAGCTAAGAATAATTTTTACATTTCTAAATGGTTGAAGAAAAAATTAGGATCTTTTGGAGCCCTGGTGGCACAGTGGTTAAGAGCTATGGTTGCTAACTAAAAGGTCAGCAGTTTGAATCCACCAGCTGCTCCTTGGAAACTCTATGGGGCAGTTCTACTCTGTCATGTTGGATCACTATGAGTCGAAATCAACTCGATGGCACCCAACAACAACCTGCCTTTCGCGACACACATGAACTGCCACTTCCTAATTATCTTTTCTTCCTGCCACTTCCTATTTGGTTATTTTCTCTCCTTTTAACCCCCATCATCCTTTGAACAAATTTTCAGAATTGTGTCATTTTAATCCAATTACTGTATAAATACGAGTGCTGTAAGTATTACATTATTTTTGGACTGTGTCCTCTTACCACTCCCAATCCCCCACCTTGATCTTAATGGATTGCCATTTCTGTGAGGGCAGGACCTCTCTTATCCAACTCTGTCTTTCCCACACTCAGTGGCATATCTAGGGTATTGCACCAGCCCTGGGTGCCTAGGCGCCACTGAGCAGTTTCTATTAACCCGGTTCGGCCCAACATCCTTCCTCAAGCTTGGTAATGTGTTAATTAAAAGATTAACTAGCTCGACTTGTATTTTTGAGCTGATATTATGGCAAAGTTATCTAAACGAGGGTTGTCAGATATACGGATGGGGCACAATTTCAGGGCTTGCCATAGGTGCCATCTTCTGTAGATATGCCACTGGCCACACTGGGTTAACAGAAACTGCTCAGTGGCACTACATGCCCAGGGACTGTGCAATACCTGCCAAACCTGCCATATCCTAGTTACACCTCTTCCACAGTCCCTACTGCAATGTCTTACTCATAGAAGGACCTCCATAAATGCTTGTTGAATTAATAAATGAATCTTAAAACCGTGTCAGCTGTAAGCCATGCACCGCCAGTCTTGGTACTTATTAATAACTATACCCAGGCAAATATTAACACCCTGAGGGATAGTATATGTGTGCCATTGTAGATATGAAAAGCCACAGGGTTTCCAAATGCATTTGGCTTAAGAGTGTTACTGTGGTAATATCACAGTATGCCTTGGATGCCATTAGGAGGAAGAATTCAAAGCAATACTGCCTGCACCTCTCTTAACAAATGAACAATTTAACCCAGTATTAAAATGTAGACGTGAAAGTGTACTCATCACAGATCTCAAATAAGCAAGAGAACTAGGCCAGATCACTTTCTTCATCCACCCTCCAATCTCCTGCTGGGTCCTCTCTTTGGCAGAAGCCAGACAGCAAGGGAAGCTGGTGGTACAGCTCAAAGAGGTCGGTCTTCCTGGGGCATATAACAGGGCAGAGAAGTGCAGAGATTGTTGTTGGGAGAGGGGAATGCAAAGAGAATAGGAGCATAGTTGACAATGGGCTCCATGGCTTCCAAGGTTGTATATTAAGCAGTAGCTTCTCATCTCCACAAGATGTCTACTGTAATTAGGCACTACTGCTAAACATATAAGATCAGTGGAATTTACCTGCTAAAATTGTTCTGCTAAGTCCTAGGCAAGATATGGCCATGATACTTTAGGTTGGGTTGTGACTCCTGGCACACAGGATACGTTCCAGATACACCCATAATAATTTTTAATGTTAGAACCATGTGAATCCTGAACTCAGAGCAACATCATGACACATCTTCTCTATCCTGATTGTTCATGACCTGTCAGGTAAAGAAGGACACATGAGCATTCCTGTGAGCCAAAGGGATGTCTTTATTTTGAAGTGGAGTAACTTGCTATACTGTAAGTTCAGCATGCTGGTTAGCTATTCATGGTTTTGTTGTGGTTCTTGCCTCAACAGGAGGTTTTTTCTAATAATTCATTCCTAGGGTTTCCAAGCCCCAGCCATTCTACCAAACCCATTGTGATAGCCTAGATATCTGTGGATCATGGTGTTATGATTTCCTTCTTGACTGGCTTCTTCACAGGATGAGTTTATGACACTTATCTCTCTCCATTGAGGTGATTTCCTTGTCTTCCTATCTGTCAAAGTGCATCAGATTATTGGGTGAGTGGCCACTGAATACATCTGACTGCCCCATCAGCAAACCACACCTGCTCTTGCTCTTCCGGAGCCCATGTCACTTTGGGGGGTTGATTAGACCTGGAAAGCTCCCATGGTCTTCGATTTACATGCTATCCGGCACTTTTCTGGAGGGCATAAACTTCTGTGGGGACTGACTTAGCCAAATCCTCTGTGTACCATTTCTTCTTGGCCATAGAAGCCATTTGGGCCTGGTTAACCTCGTGTGAGAACAAGTCTTGCATTGCCTAACGCAGAATGAAAACAGCCAACTGAAAGGTTATGCCATACTTTTAGTACTCCTTCCCATAGATACTCATGACCAGCAACATGATAACAGCTATTTCTCAAAATCTGAGCTTCCAGGAAAACATCAGATTCAGAACTCTAGGGGACACTTAGTTTAGTTTCCCCACTGGTTTTGCCACAACATCAAGTAGGCTTGATTGGTATACACTTAGAACTCTAAAGTCATGAACTCAAGGGCAGTATATGTGCACTGTGCTTTAATTTTTTCTAGAGTGGTCACCCACTCAAATTTATATCTTTTCAACATAGCTCAGTGATGGCAGCCAGGAGTGTCTCAAGTGGGATTTATGTGCCCTCCAGAACTCAGAATTACACGTTTAAAGGTGAGGACTGTTAAATTTATCAACCTATTCCAATTAATAATATTTTGTGTTTGTCCTATCCAGTGAATTCCAAGGAATGTAACAGAGCTTGTCAGCCTTTGATTTGTTTTACATTTGATTTTTCATTCTCTTCACTGTGGTTCACCACTATGATTAGGGTATGCAGCACCATTATTTCCAACTCTTCATTAATTAGAAATTCATTGGTGTGGTGGTGGATTTACCTAAAGGACAGCAGTTTTGGGCCAAGCCTCAAAGACTGATGTCATGGAACTAGCAGGGAAGTTTTCATAATCCTGTGGCAATACCAAAAAGGTATACTGTAAACCTTCCCAATTAAAGACGAACTGAGACACACTGTTCTCTATCATTGGAATGGAGAAAACGACATTTATCAAATCAATTTCTTCATGCCATGTTCCCAGGCCTCAATGACCTGGTCCTCTACTATTATAATGTTGTTTCTGCAATTGAATTCCAGACTAGAAGATGTGATCAGCAATGTGTTCTCTTTGCGCAACTTGAAGATTGGTTCACTAAAATCCAGCCAGTTTCTCTCCCTTAAATTTTGGGCTAATGAATGTTAAACCAGTAACTCCAGGGCAGAGAGAAAAATGTGTACTTTCAGTTTTCTGTTAATATTGGAGTCTTCACAATATGAATCACATGAAATTGCTGGTTTCGTAAGTTAGAGAAAAAAAGAATGACGAATATTGGCAATTATATATATGGCTCAACCGTGCTCCCACCACAGGAGACTCATTACTCCACCCAACACACAGGCCGGTATTACAAGACTGGATTAGTCCCTGAGGAAAAGTAAGGATTAAGATGGCAGGGCTTGTTCCTGGACTCATGTTTCAAATGCTTTAAAGTTTACTTCAAAAAAAAATTAAATGTTGGAAAAGGGGGACAATTTTTAAAAAAGGAAATACAGTCACCATAAGCTAAGTCAGCCCTCCGTATCCGCAGGTTCCGCACCTGCAGATTAACCACCCGCGTAGTGAAAATATTTGGGGGGGAAAAAAAAAGCTCAAGGGCCAGAGGCAAAGCTGAGGGCAGCACAAGGGAAGACAGGGTTCGCCCCAGGAGCGGCATGTGGCCGTGAAGGAAGAAGCTCCCAGAAGGACGGCGGCAGCACACTCCGACACAATTTGAACAAGTGAGGACACTAGCAACGGGGTCGCAAACTTACACTAAGGTGCTTCTTAGCCTGATTGGGGATCTGGCGGAGCATGTTTGCGGCATGTTTCTCGGTCCACAAGGAGAGAACAAAGTTGGCAGGCCCAGGACCTAGCACTGTCCACACCGTGTATGTGCAGCGCCCAAAGTCGCACAGGGCCTCCTACATGAAGGACCCCTGGCTGAGAGGGCGCCCCGCAGCGGGAGGCCCGGATGCAGTTGTCCTTCAAAGTGCCTGTTTTGATACAGCGCCTCAGCGTCTGCTCTAACGATGCCTACCATCACTATTCCACTTCAAAGCGAAACACTGTTCATTCCTCTACTATGCAAAAAAAAAAAAAAAAAGTATGCCATTTTATATAAAGAACTTGAGCATCTGCAGATTTTGGTGTCCGTGAGGGTCCTGGAACCAACTCCCCGCGGATACCAAGGGACGACTGTAATTTTAAAATGGTGGCAAGACCAAGTAACAAGAGGGTTTTTTTGTTTTGTTTTTAAAAAACAATCACTTGGTCATTCTATTAGTAATTTTGGTAATCTGTGTCTTATCAAACATGTGTTCGTCTTAGGCAGTGGATAAAAATTCCACTATACACCTTACATGTAAGTGTACTGCCTCAGTTCAGCCCATATGTATTTTTTTCTTTCCCAGAACAGTGTTTTTAATAATGTTGACACTTACATCTTCAGTAGCCATAGTTCCTAGCACTCCCTATTGCTTTACATGTAGCCACTTTACATATTTGTTACCTACTTGGGCCATGAAGACATTTGAATTTGAAATCCACCCTGGTGGTGCAGAGGTTAAAAACTCGGCTGCTAACCCAAAGGTCGGCAGTTCAAAACCACCAGCGGCTCCGCAGAAAAAAGATATGGCAGTTTGCTTTCGTAGAGATTTATAGCCTCGGAAATCCTATGGGGTAGTTATGAGTTAGAATCCACTACATGGCATTAGATGGGTTTACTATACATTAAAAAAAAAAAAAAGTTGCCATCAGGTCAAGTCCAACTCATGGAGACCCCATGTGTGTCAGAGTAGAATTGTGCTCCGTAGAGTTTTCAATGGCTGATTTTTTTAGAAGTAGATAGCCAGGCCTTTCTTCTGAGACACATCTGGGTGAACTCAAACCTCCAACTTTCAGTTAGCAGCCTAGTGTGTCCACCATTTGTATCACCCAGGGACTACTATACATAATGACATTCAAATTATATATGAACTACTCTCTTGAATAAAGTGCTAGTGCCATTTACTGGGCTGGGAAAAATATGAAGAAGAGGAGCTTTTCTTTAAACGGAAAGCTCCTGCACTGAATTAAAAGCTGATTGGACTTGAGAATGTCTTATGCTTAACTTTTTAGAAACATATTCAACTGCACAAAGTGAAATACTTGGGAAATTTATCAAGAGAAGAAATAAATTCGAAAGTGAGAACTGATATGTCAAAAAGGACTGAGACAAAATTATTTGAAAATAAGTTTACATGCAATAAAATCAAAGGGAGTCAGACTTCAGAAAGAACGGTTTGAAAAATGTGTGTGTGCCTGTGCCTGTGTGTGTGTGTGTGTGTGTGTGTGTGTGTGTGTGTGTGCCCGTGTGTGCGCACGCGCACGTGTGTGTTGTATTTAGAGGAGGGGGAAAGGCAAGATTGCCATTAGTCTGTTCATGGTAGAAAAACAGCAACTTTCTCATGTGATTATCAAATCCACAAAGGTTGTGCCATTTCTTTAGACATCAGCATTGCGAAAGTCAAAGTTATTTTGGCTAGATGAGGCCAAGCTTACAGGAAATGTGCAAGATGTCATTCATTGTGACATCAGAACTAGACAGGGTGACCTTATTATTTTTGGTTTATTGTAGGGTACAAAGTGGTTGTTTCCCCTAACTGCAACACATCATAAGCGAGGCAAGACAAAATGCCAGTTTTGCTTCCTCAATGAAGAAGGCTTTGGAGTTAGATGCGAGTTTGGGTCCCAACAACAGTATACTTGCTCTCTATTCTTCCTGAACATCACATCTGCCCTATATTTCCCAGCCTCCCCTGGAGTTCGGTGTGGCCCTGTGGCTGAGTTCTAGAGTAGGAGAAATAATGTGTGCCATTTCCAGGCTTTGCCCATCAAAACCTTCCATGTGTCACTCTCCATGCTCTTTCCCCATCTGCCACCTAAATGGAGAGGACTCTGAGGACCCAGAGGAATGTATTAGTATCCTAGGGTTGCTGCAACAAATTATCACAAACTTGGTGGCTTAAAATGATAGAAATTTATTCTGTCACTCTTCTGGGGGCTAGAAGTCCAAAATCAAAGTGTCAGCAGGAACATATTCCCTCTGAAGGTTCTAGGGAAGAATCCTTCCTTGCCTCTTCCTAGCTTCTGATGGCTCCCAGCAAGCTTTGACATTCCTTGGCTTGTAGTTGCCTCACTCCAATCTCTGCCTCTATCTTCACGTGACCTTCTTCTCTGTGTCTCTCTGTATGCTTTCCTCTTCTTATAAGGACACCAGCCATTGGATTTAGAGCCTACCCTAAATTCAAGATGATTTCATCTTGAGATCCTTAACTAATTACAGCTGAAAAGACCCTATTTCCAAAGAAGGCCACATTCTGAGGTTCTGGATGGACATGAACTTTGGGGGGACACCATTTAACCCAACCCACTACAAGGAGGGTAGAGCCGCAAGAGAAGGAATCCTGAATAACTGTATGCAGCAGATCCTCATTTCCCCACACTCCCCCATCCCCACTAACTTGCATGGTTCTAGATGTCTGTTAGCTATTACAATGTTAGATAAATTGCAAAAAAAGAAAATGACACCATTTCTTCTGCTTGGTAATCTTGCTCTACATTTAGTCACATGCAGAACCTAGACCTTACACTTAGCCAGCGCTAATACCATGTACGGAGCCCTGGTGGCCCAGTGGTTAAGAGCTCGGCTGCTAACCAAAAGGTTGGCAGTTCGAATCCACCAGCCACTCCTTAGAAATCCTATGGGGCAGTTCTATTCTGTCCTATAGGGTCACTATGAGTTGGAATCGACTCGACGGCAACGGGTTTTGGTTTGAATACCATATACACTGATTAAGTACTCATTTGATGATCTAGACTCCCACAGGGCTTACAACAGCTGCTTGAACCACCAGAGTGTACCCAATAACTCTCCAAATTGAAAACCCTGAGAAATCACTATTAGGCATCATATCCCCAAGCACAAAACTCTCATAAGCTTCAGACCATCATAGAGGCAATAGAGTGTCGGCCTACCCAACTGCACCAACTGAAAAGGCTGCAGCCTCTGCTGTCATCATCAATTACACTGTATTAAGGGCCCACAGGGTGCAGTACTTAATAAATGGCCTTGCTTAATAGATGTTAACTAATTATACCTAGAAAAATCCCCATCCACTCAGGGCAGGTAATGCAATATGCCAGGTGGGGAAGTTCGGATTTCCCATTTAGATCCTTTGAATGTCTGTGTGTCTCCTTTAGGTGGAGTAAGGAGGCAAAGGAAGATCTTTCCTTCTTCGAAGGCTGCCCCATCCTAATCCCTGAGTCAGGCACCTGCTCGCCTTGACTCTGTGCTACAGCCTTTTTATCACCAGACTGTAAAATCAGTTTTTAGAGAATGGAAATCAGGTTAAATTCCTAAAACAGAAGCGAAGAAGGTCAAACCCCAACCTGAGGTGGTTCTCAGCTTCATCTGACCACTCAGGTAATGCTGGGCTGGTCACTGCAGCTAAAACACTCAACACAAAACAATAAATTTTACTTTGACACAAGGCCCTGGTCATCACAGCAAGGAAAATATAAGGGAGTGTTTTCGACTTTGGAGGGGATAGCAGGGTAACAGACTTTTTTGAGAATTTGATGAAAGGGGGAAGAACCTCATACAAAATTTGCATAACATTTCAAAGAGTTTATAGGCACTCCCATTCCCACCCAAACTCTACAGCAGTGGTTCTCACACTTGAGTGTGCATCAGAATACCCTGGAAGCTTTCTTAAAACAGAGGACTGGGCCCCACACCCAGAGTTTTCGATTCTGTAGGTCTGGGTGGGCGGGGGCCCAAGAATCTCGAACAAGTTCTCAGTGATGCTGCTGCTCCTACTCTGGGAACAGGGTTTCAAACTGGTTCCATCCCAGATATACTGAATCAGAATCTACAGTTTAACAAGATCCCCAGGTGATTCTTATGTATAACTTCCTGGGCACTTGTTAGAAATGCACATTCTCAGCAGGAAGCTTGTTAGAAATGCAAATTCTCAGCAGGAAGCTTGTTATAAATGCAAATTCTCAGCAGGGGTTCAAACCGGACCAAACCAGTTCAAAGCCCTGTCTGGAAACCACACTCAGAACCACCACTCCAAGGCTCCAGAGACAAGATTGAAAACATTTGCTCCAAGGAGTCATTTCTGAAGCAGAGATTAAGGGGTCTATCAACAAGTCCTATTTGTCTTTTCCTCTGTCCTCCTCCTTCCCTGCCCCGAAGCCATCCCTCCACCTTTCTTTATCCCTTTTTGTTTCAGAGCCTCTGTGCTTATGCATCTTTTCCTTTCCCTTCTGTCTCTGTGTGTGTATGTGTGTGGGTATCTGGTTGACTGAGTTTGTCTCTGTCCCGCTCTTACTGTCCCTCGTTTCTCTCCCTATACACACTATTAAAATAGAAACTGTATTCAGGTTTTACTATTTGTTGTAGCTATTCAATAAAGTTTTACGATTCATATTCTTAATTTTGAAGCAGGTAAGTGGAATATTTTATATTTCTCTCTAAGGACATAAAATACTAAAGGCTCTTGATATTTTTCCTAGGATAACTCACATCTTGTTTAATGGGGAAAAATATCCCATCTTTCTCTATACCAGCACTATTCAAAAGAACTTTCTGTGGTGGCAGAAATGTTTTCATTCTGCACTGTCCAGTTTGGTAGAAACTGGCCACATGTGGCCATTGAGCACTTAAAAAATGGCTAGTGCAACAGAGGAAGAAGTGATTTTTTGTTTTAACTGATTTTAATGTGGCTAGTGGCTACCACATTAAACAGTGCAGCTTTGTATCACCCTACCGTAAACATATTACATAAAGTATATATATATACAGGGTGCAGACATCTTTTAAAATCTCCCAAGCTGTGCTTGACATCAAAATAGAATGCATGTATGTATTTCTGCAAACTTCTCATGAATCTGATGTCACAATTGCACAAGGAGTTATTTTTTTATTTAACATACAAAGAATAATCATAATGTGATTGTAAATAAAGCCATGTCAATCAGTGAAGAGATTCTTCTACCAGCCCCCTAGGAGCTGGAATCCTTTTCTCCAGGGAGTAGCATAACCACCTGTGTGCATCAGTTGGACCAGAGCTGTTTACTTCATCTGAACAGGGACTAGGGAGCCAGCAGCACAAACATCCCAGACATTCATTAGTAGACACAGCCACTGGTCACTAACGCAGCATCAAGTCTTTTGGCAGACTTTGGACAAATGGTCTCAACTCCTGTTTCGGTGATGACCTGAGCTGTCTCAAGAGATGTCAAAAATTTTAAGAACCTCTCAAGCCAAAATTACTTTAAACTCACTTTAATTTCAAGGTAAATAAATACATGTCATGCAGTCCCTTTTACAAGCTGGTGTGAGAAATGAAGTATTATAATTTCGAAAGGATAGTGGAATCACTACTCTAGTCCCTCATTTTAAAACCTCTCAGATAGTACAGCCTTGGATTTTTAGTAAAAGCATCTTCAAGTCTTCCTATCCCTAGAGTTTTGAACTGGCACAGAAATTTTGAAAATTAAGTCTGGTTAGAGAATACACATACCTGTGAAGGCTTTGAAATTCATGCCACAGAAATGGAAAACAAGTCAGACCTCACTCTGTCATTGCTGTCCAATAATTCTGCCCTCACCGAGGATTCATACTATTGACCAACGTTTCTTGGGGGAAATCTGAGTTTTCTCAATGCTTACCCAAACATTCGTGTTTCTGATAATACCTTATATTTATATGGCACTTAAGTGCTTACCAATTATTTTCATCTACACCATCCTTCAGTCTTCACAACAACACTGGGAGGTGACTATTATGGCCTCACTTTTACAGATGAGGAAATTGAGGTTCAGAGAGTCTAACTGATAGGGAAAGGGTCTATTAAAACAGACAGGTAGAAGAGAAATCTACTGTGCAGAGAGGTAGGTTTGGGTCAGAGGGCTGGGAATCATATCAAACTCCCCACTGTCTTAAACATAATAAATAATACGTTCTGAGAAGCAGAATTGCCATTTCACATTGAATTAACCACATGGAACCCAGCCCAGGCTGTCCCAAGGGAGATTAAAGGAAGCCAAATTTGAGAAAATACTTTTGAGCCTTCTTGAAGTACATGTTATTGTATGTGAAGATTTTATCAATGCATTTTTTTTTTCTGAACCAAGGATTGGCACATTGTGTAAGCTTTACAGGATAGGTCTTTTCCCTGAAACCAGTCAGAAGCCTGAAACCTCATTAAATGTTTACCATAGTAAATCACCTTAATATATCTCACTTTCTAAATTGTTATCCAATTAGTGTAATATAAGCCAAGTCTGTGGAAGGAACTTGCTGAACTCAGTTTAAACCTGTTTAAGACATTTACTTACCCCCAACTGACCTGTTTTGAACACTGAGACATATTTTTAGGGACAGATTAAGAAACAGATTCCAGCCTGAATATAGCGGGGTTTTTTTTCCTCTAAACTAAATCTATATGAGAAGCACAGAACTTTTACAGCCTTTATTTGAAGTTCCAACATGAAGTGATATTCTGTTGAACACTTTTTGGGTAGCTATGGCAACAATGATTATCACCACATACTACCAACCAAAATACCACCTGCATCCACATCTATTCTAAACCCTTAATTAAAAAGAAGAGCCCAGTTGAAATTTCCAGTTGGTAAATTTGGGAGAAAACTTCAAAAAAAAAAAATGTTGGGAAATCTATTTTGGTTTTGCTTCTGTGTTTGGTTTATGATTTTTTTTTTTCCCCTTTCAGGACAACTTAAGTCTGACTCTATCTCTTCCTGCCCACACCAGAACCACCCACACTGTTAGGTTTCTAGAGAAACAGAGGTTTCAGCATTTCCTTTTCTAGGGAGTTAATCAGTAATGAGAGCTCCAGGGACCAAGGGAAAAAAAAAAGTACTCCTTTCAAACAATTACCTGTGTGTATGAGGATTTTAGGCTTGTTTTTAATTTCTCTATAGGAAGGCGGGAGAAAAAGCAGAGGAAAGAAAAACAGACAAAGGAGGTAAAGACTGATAAGAAAGAAAGCTAGGAAATGGAAAAGAGATAAGGAAATTGGGTGAGGAAATTGAGAAGAATGACGCCAGGATCAAGAAAGGGAGCAAGCTAAGTCTGTGAGGGAGAAAGCAAGGGGTAAAACGTGCAGATCCTTGGAAAGTGTAAACGGGTTTCACACAGGCTTAGAATGGACTCTTCGGTAGTAGTTTGATTACAAGAAATGGCTCCGGTTCTTCACCTCTCCCTGTATCCATGCCCTTTAACATCTAACTTTGCAGTGCCCTCTCACTTTAAACCTGGGCTCAGTCATGTGAGTTGCTTTGGCCAATGGGATATCAGCAAACGTGATGCGCGCAGAGGCAGGAAAAGCTCTCAGAAAGCTTGCTTACTCCTGCCCTCTGTCACTACCATGAGAATAATCCTGCTCTAGCCTGCTGGAGAATGAAAGACACATGGGGCAGAGCTGAGTCGCTCCTGTCTCCCCAGCCAAGGCCATCTTAGATCAACTGACAGCTAGAACACAAGAGAGGTATATGAGCAAGCCCAGCCAATATCAAAAAAGCTGCCTGGTCTACTGGCCGCTGACTGCAGACATAGGGGTGAGGCCTGCCCAGACCAACTAAATAAATGTATATTGTTGTATGCCACTGAGGAGGTTTGTTAATAACAAATTTTTACGTAACGTTACTGCGGCAATAGATAACAAATACAGTTGTATCCCCCTGTTAATCAGGGAGCCTTCATTCTATCCCCATCACAGTAATGCTTTCTACCATATAATCTTTTAAGTAGATATCACAAGTCCATAGGAAAAAAATGAAATGTGGAGTGATGCTAAAATAAATAAACACTTTTTTTTTTAACATGATAGGTGTTGCTAACCACCAAAATAAAACCCAGGCTATTCTCTAAGCTAAGGTCATTGGGATTCTAGAACTACAAAAGGCTGTCTACTGAAAACTTGAAAAGAATCCAGCCAATCCTGTTGGAGGATAAATTGAATTTAAGTAATTAAAAGGACACAAGCAACCTTTATTCGTAGTCACTAATGCTTTGCCGACTAATGGACTGAAGAGTTTGCAAATTCTCAGGTGCCCTCTTAGTTGCAGCTGAATAGCTGTAATAAAAACAGTTTCCTCCAACTGTGGGCTTGAGGGTAAACAGGGTAGGTGATCCCTGGTGAATCTGTGCTGCCAACTGCAAGAACAGAGGGTAACAGCTGCAATCAACACCACACTCCCTAGCTTACCATAAAAATAACAAATGAATTGTCATTTGAACCCCCCCAAAAAATATACCTTGAAAATTTATGTGGAGGAGCACTGCATTCACCTTCTGGAAACTGTACTGTATTAAGAAAATCAGGGCTGGAAAATGGACAATACAAGCAATTAAGGTGGAAATGTGTCTTTTCTTAAAATATTGGTTTACATTTTCTTTGAAGTGAGGAATGCTTCTTGGAGGAGGGAGAGCTCTGTGTACTAAGTGAATGAGATAATAATCTCTGAATCCCAGACCCTGTGTCTAATCAAAGACCCTGTTAGGTATGCAGCTGAGTAAACCAACTAACATCATGTTGAAATAACATAAAATAGATTCTTGATTGACTGCAGTAATCAGGGAATAGTGGCGCGAGCAATCCCTGAATCATTTTATTATGACCTTGGAAGACATCTTTTGATTGACAGTAACTTGAAAGGGGACTAAAAAAGAAGAAGGAAAAAAAAACACCTCCTGGAAGAATATGAATGATTTCTAATTTTTCATTCTGGTCCTTGTCCAACTCACACATGGTCCTCATGGCAAGATCAAAATTACCAGTATCTCTCCTCAGCAGCTGGAACCCCACTCTGTCTCACATTTTCCTTGGGTGGATAGTAGAATAAGGAGATTATAACTGTTAGGTTTACAAGTCTTTCCCTAATGTCATGAGGGATGGGAAGATGGCTGACTCTGGCTCTTTCAACCTTTTCCTTCTTCCCCAGTTTTTAGTGGTTTCCAGATCAGGTGCCAGGAAGATAGTTCAGAAGAGGTAAGGAAGTCAGAGGAATCCAGTGGAAAGCAATGAAGCTTCAAATACTCTTTAATCCATCCATTCATTCATCAAACTCAATTCAAATACTGAATATCTACTATATGCCTGCCATGTATTAAGTGCTGTGGAAACACTGATGAACACAGCCCATGGCCTCTCTGGAAGAAATGCCAGTCTAATGAGAGAGAGAAAGAGACATGCAAATCAGTATTTACAACACAGCACTGGGGGTGCCATAGTGCAGAAAATGGAAGTGCTATAGGAGGGTCAGGGAAGGAGTGACCAAATCCACATAAAGAATGCAACTGGGGACGCTCCATCACAGAGAAGAGGGTGGGGCCCTTCTCAAAGAGTCCATAACAAAATCCAGCAGACAATGGAAAGTGGGCTTCAAAATAATACAATAGTAGATCTTATATGCCCAACCAACTAACCCATGTTGTCCTTGACCCTCCATTAATAGGCTCTAAAATCTCAAATTTTATAGTTCAGAATGATGAACGTATGTGAATTAATTACAAAAGTCTGAAAGCCTCAGCATGAGTCATTGTTACCATTAGATGGACCTGGAACATTTGTTGAGGATCTATTAGCCTCCAGAAAACTATGCTAGGCATGGTGTCCTATTTGTTTAAAAGAGGGGGAAGAGGCGTGGTTATATTTCCTTCAATTCATGTGAAATCGCTGAGATTTGTAATGATAGATTTGGCAGCCTTTCCATATCTACTTGAACAATGAAATATACTTTGTACTAAGGTTTTGATCTCTAAAAATAAGATATTGCTTTAATGTGGAAAAAAGTGTATATTAGTAAAGAAACAAAATGAGGTTTGTTCTTTCCACCAAAGTGTGACTTCAAGGACGTTACGTTACACTGAGAGATCTAATCAGGCAGACTTTTAAGCCAATTGTTTTGTTTTTCCCATGTGAATAAATTTTATTGTTTTATTTTTCTATCCTCAAGAAGAAAAACCAAGGAAACTTGCCACTGGCTAAGGAGAGGGGACTCAAATACAGTGTATTTTCTTAAAGGCATTCCTTGGATTTATGGGTTGATTGCACTAAGTGCATTTTGTTACTATCATCTGACCTTTATGCTTCTTCAATTTGTAGGGACTAAATGCAAAGCTGACTATTGAAAAGAAGTCGATGCAACATTTTCAAAAACATTTCCAAAACATACTTTGGACTATAAACAAAATTAAGCCTAGGAGAAATTAAGAGGATCCATATATTACAGATTGGACATTAATTTATAGGGTGTGTGAAATTTGTCTGCTTCAAAGTTCAAAATGAAGAGTTGTCTTTTTGTTGTTAGGTTTGTACTTTACCTTATGGATCTCATTTAATCCTTCAACTAACCTTGTGAAGTAGGAATTATCCCTATTTTACAAGTGAGAAAATTGAGGCTCAGAAAGGTTTAGGAGAAGGTTGTAAGCGAAGCAGCCAAGATTAAACTCCAGGACTGGTACACTTCAAATGCCTTTCTTTTTCCACCACAACACATTGCCTGTAATTAAACCATTTTCTGTTTGATTTGGTTATTAAAATACTAGCTTCTGTTGATCCTGCTGAATTAGCTAAAAGACTGATGACCCTACAGATTGATAAAGCTAACAAAAGACAGATTTAATAAATAACCTCACTACTCTTTGAAGCAGGGGATAAAAATACCCAACATGGAAAGAGAAAAGGGTAGAGCAAGCTCGTCTTCTTCAATCAAGTATCAGCGTAGGGGAGGATAAAAAATTAAGCCAAAACGGAAAGACAGGACAAAAGAGACAAGGAGAGACAGTTAAATCTTTTTTTTTTTTCTTTCTTTCTCATAGAAAGAATATTTGGGCCAGAAAAATCATCTCTGATAATTTTAAAGCACTCTACAGTGTGCTTTCACATACCTTATCTCATTTGATCTTCATAACTACTCTATGAAGTGGAATTTACTAATGTCCCCATTTGACAGATGGGGACACTGAGGTTAGAGCAGATAAGCAACTTGTTGAAGTACATAAACTATGATTGAGACATCACTCAATACCAAGTCTTCTGAGCTCAAGTCTTTGCATAGGACAATGCACTGTTTCACCTTCCTGCTTTGAGACAAAGGGAAACAACTTCCAAAGTAGCTTGGAAAAAAAAAATCATAGAACTCAAAAGACGAATTATCCTTAAGCTGAGGTCAGCTCATGCCCAGAAACATTTGGCATCAAATTCGTATTCAAACTTATTTCAAAAAGGTAAATCTTTTATCAGAGTCTATGAATTTTGGAGTTAATAATCAACTGGGAAAGATACTTTACTGTATCTCAGAATACATTTTATACTTTTACCTAAAACCCATTATCTGCTTCCACACTGTTTAATGTTAGTTTTAATAAAGTACTAGAAATATACAATATGCTCAATATATATGCCCATCGAGAGTTCTTAAAATAAAAGGGCATGCATAAGAATTTTATTATTATATTTAGGCAAGCTTGGATCTGTCATATAGACTATTAGGTAAAATTCCTGTCATTTAAAATTATACACCATGACCAAATGGCAATGTAACTAACTAGGGTATATAAGACAGCTATTGCAGTAATAATGCTGAAAAAAAATCTCCATTTCAGCAGCTTACAATACATATTTTATTTTTCTTGCTCATGGGTCTATAGGTAGGTTGCATTTCAGCTGATGTTGACTGAGCTTGGCTGAGCCAAGCTGTACTGCAGGTTTCATGTCTAGTTCATGTGTGTAATGCATGTCTTCGACATTCTCGGGCCAGAAGCTACTTGTAGAATGTTCTTCTCATGGTAGATGGCAGAATTGCAAGACCAAGCCAAACCATTTGTGCCCTACATTAATGGAGTGGGGAAATAAACCCTGCCTCCTCCAGTGGGAGGTACCACAAAATAAGCACACGGGTATATAATTAATTCTATTACAAGGAGGGAGTGAAGAGTTGGGAAAAATTAATTCCATCTACAATATGGAGAATTTTCTTGGGTCAAGTTGCATAAGCTAAAATCATGAATAACTTGATTTCAAAAGAAAGGTATTTCAAAGTTTGTTTTTGGAGCGTTGGTGTGAGAGAACTACCCAGAAATGAGGTTAGAAATTAGGGTCAGACTGTGAAAGACCTTGAGAACCATGCCACAAAGTTTAGCCTTGACCCAAGAATAATGGGGAGCCACTGAAGCCCCTTTGACTTTGTATTCAGAGACCCCAACACCACCTACCCTCTATACTTCAATACAATGTTACCACAGGGAGTCATCCCAACCAAGTTTGTTTCATCCTCCTTGCTCATACATGCTTTGGCACACTGGGTGCAGAGTAGTTACACAAAAATTTTGCTGATTTATTTTTAAATGATGGAATTAAAGGAAAAATGATGTTGAGGATGTTGTCCGCCCTATTTCTACTGAGGTTCAACTTCAGATAAAAGGATTATTACTTTGTCTTTTTTTCCCCTTCTTTTAGTTCTGCCCCAACCTTGCCTCTCTTCATTCTCTTTCTCTTCCCACTATTGTCTATTTATAAACAGACCCTTGTACAAGATTCAAAGACCTCCAGGGCCCAAGTGCCAAATGTCTCATTGTTCATGTCTACCTGTGTGCTATAGTGATAAGCAGGATATGAATGATAACGGATAGTACACCAAGCACACATAGCACTCTATGCTGATGAGACTCTGTATCCTCTCCTAATATTCTGACAAATACTACCTCATTGCTTCCCAAAAGCTGTGATGAGGGCATAATAAGAGCAAGACTGATGAGGTTTAACCCTGATGAAATGGAATGGATTTTGATTGGCAGAGACAAAGTTGGAAGAATATGACAAGGGAAGTGGCTATTCATTTTACACCTAAAAAAGATTACAGAAGCTTTTAGCCTCTAACTACAGATAGATCTATTGAGTGCTTATTCATTCATTAATTCATTCATTCAACCTATGAATTACATGCCTATAATGTTCCAAGCACTGTGTTAGGACCTGAAAAAATATAATCATGAATCAAAACAGACCTTGGTACTGTGTTACCAGAGTAATTGGTATAGTAGAAAAGATAATGGACTTTGAGCCAAAAAGAGCATTGGTCTTCTAAATACTGGCCAAGTGAGCTTAAACAGATAATTTTACCTCTCTGATACTCTATTTTCTATTCTGTAAAACAGAGGGAATGAAATAGTCCTCTACCTTCCTACCAGGGAAAACTATATCAATTGTTGTCATATATGTGCAAGCACAGTACAAATGACTTGTGTCAATATTATTTTGAGTTTTGAATAACACCAGTATGCCTTAGGTAGATCACTTTAAAGGAATACTGTATCAGCCACTATTAGTGTGTAACAACCAACCACAAAATCTCGGCAGCACAGAACAATAACCATTTATTTTCATTCTTGTGGCTCTATAGGTCAGTTAGGTTAGCTCTACTTCAAGCTGCAGGTCTGTGGGTCATGTGGGATGCGTCACCTGTAATATGTATCTCTTATTCTACTGAGACCAGTGAGATACTAGGGGGCACGTTGTTTTCAGGACAGTGGCAGAAGTACAATAAAGATAAGGAGAAAAATGAGACATTTCTTCAGCCCTAAGCTCAGAACTGGCATATTTTCATTTTCACCCATACACCATTGGTCAAAGAAAATCACGTGGCCACAAGTCCAACATCAGCGAGACAGGGAAATATATAACCACAGTGGCAGGAAGAAGGGAGTGAATATTTGCTGAACAATAATCTAAATGATCCCAACTCTTCTTTTCTCTAAGTAAAACTTTTCTAAGAGCAATCTTGAGGATTTAATAAACTCAGTCATAAATGTTTAGCTTGAAAGATTGCATGGAAAAGTGTAGAATGTAGCTTTCAACCTGTCGTATTCCTTCTCAAGATCCAAAGTGGCTCTATAGCACATGTTTATTAACTAACCCAACAGGCATTCCAATGCCCCTTCTCCCTATATCCTCCATCAGAGAGGCTGGAAAGCTCAATACTTCCTTTCTGAGCCTCCTTTGCCCCTTGTTGTTGCTGTTGTTGTTGTAGTTAGACGCCTTTGAGTCAGCTCCAACTCATAGCAAACTTACATATCACAAACAAAACGTTGCCTGGTCCTGCACCATCCTCACAATCATTGCTATGTTTGAGCCCATTGTAGCAGCCACTGTGTCAACCCATTTCATTGAGGGTCTCCCTCTTTTTCACTGACCCTCTACTTTACCAAGCCTGCTGTCTTTCTTCAGGAATTGGTCCCTCCTGATGACATGTTTAAAGTAAGTGAGATGAAGTCTTGCCATTCTCACTTCTAAGGAGCTTTCTGGCTGTATTTCCTCCAAGACAGATCTGTTCATTCTCTGGCAGTCCATGGTATATTCAGTATTCTTCTTCAACACCAGAATTTGAATGCCTCAATTCTTCATCCGTCTTCCTTATTCACTGTCCAGCTTTCACAAGCATATGAGGTGATTGAAAACACTATGGCTTGGGTCAGGCACACCTTAGTCATCAGAGTGACATCCCTATGGGTAAGCATGTGGCCCAGTTCTGTCCAGTAAATCATAACCAGAAGTTGACCAGAGGCTTTTGGTAAAGCATCTGTTCCCTTTAGAAAGGGAAAGGTGTGACAACTGGACTAAACCAAAGCTAAGAAGTTTCCTGAATACAATCAAACACTTCGAGGGACAGAGTAGCAGGGGTAGAGATCTGGCAACCATGCTTTCAGGGGACGTCTAGGTCCACTGGCATAACAAAGCTCATTAAGAAAATGTTCTGCATCCTACTTCAGTGAGTGGCGTCTGGGATCTTAGAGGTTTGCAAGCGGCCGTCTAAGATGCATCAACTGGTCCCAACCACCTGGAGTAAAGGAGAATGAAGAACACCAAAGACACAAGGAAAGTATTAGCCCAAGAGACAGAAAGGGCCACATAAACCAGAAACTTCATTAGCCTGAGACCGGAAGAACTATATGGTGCCCGGCTACCACCAATGACCACCTTGACAGGGAATACAAGAAAGAGTCCCTGATGGAGCAGGAGAAAGGTGGGGTGCACAACTCAAATTCTAGTAAGAAGACCAGACTTAATGGTCTGATTGAGACTGGAGGAACCCCGGAAAGCATGGCCCCTGGATTCTCTATCAGCCCAGAACTAAAACAATTTCCGAGGCCAACTCTTCAGACAGGGATTGGTCTGGACTGTGGGATATAAAGGGATACTCGTGAGGAGTATGCCTCTTAGCTCAAGTAGATACAAGAGACTAAATGGGCAGCTTCTGTCTGGAGGTGACATGGGAAGGCAGAGAGGTTTAGGAGCTGGGTGAATGGACATGGGGAATCAGGAGTGGAAAGGAGGAGTGTGCTGTCACAGTACGGGGAGAGCAATTAGGGTCACATAACAATGTATGTATAAATTTTTGTATGGGAGCCCAACTTGAAATGTAAACTTCATCTACACTACATAAATAAAAAAAAAGAAAACCCTATGGTGCACAGTTCTACTCTGATACACATGGGGTCACCGTGAGTCAGAGTCAGTTCGCTGGCAAGAAAAAAAAAAGTGGGGGGGAAGGTGTGAGGGGAGAGCTAGCTGGCATCAACATTTTCCCCTTCTTTCTGAATGAACGTAGAAGTGATGCCTGGAGCTGAAGCAGCCTTCTTATGATGGCTGAGGTGACAGCAACAGGTCAGAAAACCAACACGCTCAGGACTAGTTTCCTGAAGGTATCATTAGGCATCTTATCATGTAAGTAAAGTAAACCCTTATTTATTAAGATCACTTTTGTGTTACTTGCAGCTGAATGCATCCTTTACAGGCTCCTAATTGTCTATTGGATAAAATCTAAACTATTCTGCCTGGCTTTTCATGTCCTCACTAATATGGCCCCCATTTCACTACCCACCCTTGCCAATAAACCCCGTTGCCGTCAAGTTGATTCCAACTCATAGCGACCCGAGGACCCTCAACTCAAGCCAGATTATTCTCCTCACATGTATTTGCTCCTAGAATGTCCTCTTTATTCTCATCTGCCAATCCAATTACAGTCCATCCTTTAACACCCAGCTCATATTCAACTTCTTCCATGAAGTTCAATCCCCCCACACACTGAACTCTTCCCTTCTCTGAAACCAAGTCGAGAGTAGATCTTCTTGCAATAACCCAGCTTAGCTTTTGTGTTCTCAGCATTGCTTAGGTGACTGACCATTAACACTTAAGAAATGCTCATTCCTTTTATGGATGGACTCTCATGGTGCCAAGCAGTACAGGGCTTGAAACACAGCATAATACAATAAATGTCTATTGATTGTTACAAACATGGCATAGTCTCTACTTTACAAACAGGCTGGTACCCAAGTGATTTTTGGTGAGTCAGTTGTCTGGAAGTTAGAAAATATTTTCCACAGAAAATCTAGCTAATCTACTTTTTTTTAGAGATTCAAAGAAAAGGGCATATCCTCATCTTTCCTTTGCCCTAGGCCAGACTTAGGCAATATTCATCTGCTCATCCATTCATCCAGCAGTTAAATATTTATCAGGTACATATTATATGCTATGTAACACTTATTTTGATGAGCTATCTTTATCACACCTCCATCTCCCTCTCTACTACTTTCCAGAATACTAGTGTTCTGCCCTCCTAACCTCCAGCTCAGACTTCCTCTCTTCCCTGAATGCTCTATATGTCAAAGTCATCTACACCCCCCTACCCTATCATAGGGTCTAGTTTTTTCAGACAGTGATCTCAATTACAAGGAGAAAAGTGTGCTGATTCACATCAGGTATGAATCACTGAGAGCTCCTTATGGGTCTCATGTGCTTCTGCTTTTTTTGTTCACGTAAACTAATCTTTCAACTCAGAATTTCACTCCAGGTACAAGCTGAGAAAGCTCAAGCAATATGGAAGAAGCCGTCAGGTGGCAGATAAGCTACCTTTTCTCTGAATCCAGAGGCAAGTCAAGCATTTGTTCTTCTTCCACTTCTGAACGTAAAGAATCTTTTCTAAATAGTTTATTGAGGTATATTTGGCAATAAACTGCACATATTTAAAGTATACAATCTGATAAATTCTGGCACGTGTATATGCTCATGAAGCCATCAATACAATCAAGACAATGAACATTTCCATTACCTCTAAAAGTTTCCTCATGCCCCTTTGTAATCCACTGATTTGCTGTCAGTATAGATTAGCTTGCATTTCCTAGAATCTTATATAAACTGAATCATACTGAGGGTGTAAGTGTGTGTGTATAGGCTTCTTTCAATCAGCCTGGTCATTTTGATATTCATTCATCATGTTTTTGCATGTATCAACAGTTCATCCCTTTTTATTGCTGAGTAGTATTCTATTGTATGGATAGACCATAATTTTTCTTATCCATTCACCTGTTGGTGGACATTTGGTTTGTTTCCAGCTTTGGGTATTACAAATAAAGTTGCTATGAACATTCGAGTACAAGTTTTTGTGTGGACATATGCTTTCTTGTCTCTTGGGTAAATACCTAGGAGTGGAACAACTGGATCATATGGGAACCTAAAATATCTTTGAAAACACCAAGCATTTTCTCAGTAGTTTCCAAAGTATTATCATCATGTTGTCGTTAGATGCCATTGAGTCGGTTTCAACTCATAACGACCCTAGGCACAACAGAACGAAACACTGCCCAGTCCTGCGTCATCCTCACAATTGTTGCTATGCTTGAGCCCACTGTTGCAGCCACTGTGTCAATCCATCTTGTTGAGGATCTTCTTCTTTTTCACTGACCCTCTACCAAGCATGATGTCCTTCTCCAGGGACTGATCCCTCCCGATAACATGTCCAAAGTATGTGAGATGTAGTCTCGCCATCCTTGCTTCTAAGGAGCATTCTGGTTGTACTTTTTCCAGGACAGATTTGTTTGTTCTTTTGGCAGTCCGTGGTATATTCAATATTCTTCACCAATACCACAATTCAAAGGCGTCAGTTCTTTGGTCTTCCTTATTCACTGTCCAGCTTTCGCATGCATATAAGGCGACTGAAAACACCATGGCTTGGGTCAGACGCACCTTAGTCCTCAAGGTGACAGCTTTGCTTTTCAATACTTTAAAAGAGGTATTTTGCAAGCCAATTTGCCCAGTGCAATGCATCTTTTGATTTCTTGACTGCTGCTTTCATGGGTGTTGATTGTGGAGCCCAGTAAAACGAAATCCTTGACAACCTCAATCTTTTCTCCGTTTATCATGATGTTGCTTATTGGTCCAGTTGTGAAAATTTGTGTTCTCTTTATGTGGAGGTGAAATCCATACTGAAGGCTGTGGTCTTTGATCTTCATCAGTAAGTGCTTCAAGTCCTCTTCACTTTACAGCAAGCAAGGTTGTGTCATCTGCATAAAGCAGGTTGTTAATGAGTCTTCCTCCAGTCTTAATGCCCCGTTCTTCTTCATATAGTCCAGCTTCTCGGATTATTTGTTGAGCATACAGATTGAATAGGTATGGTGAAAGGACACAACGCTGACGCACACCTTTCCTGCCTTTAAACCATGTGTATCCCCTTATTCTGTTCGAACGACCGCCTCTTGATCCATGTACAGTTTCCTCATGAGCACAATTAAGTGTTCCAGAATTCCCATTCTCTGAAATGTTATCCACAATTTGTTATGATCCACACAGTCAAATGCCTTAGCATAGTCAATAAAACACAGGTAAACATCTTTCTGGTATTCTCTGCTTTCAGCCAGGATCCATCTGACAACAGCAATGATATCCCTGGTTACACGTCCTCTTCTAAATCCAGCTTGAATTTCTGGCAGTTCCCTGTCGATATACTGCTGCTGCCACTTTTGAATGAGGAAATTATTGAACACTATCATGAATATCACATGCAAGCAAAATTTTGGTGAAGATCATTCAATCATTTGATATATTGCTGCAGCCGCTTTTGAATGCAGAAATTATTGAACAATATCATTAATACCTCATGCAAGCAAAATTTTGCTGATCATTCGATATACTGCTGCAGCTGCTTTTGAATGCAGAAATTATCGAATGATATCATTAATATCACATGCAAGCAAAATTTTGCTGAAGATCATTCATATATCAACAAGGAACTGCCGGAAATTCAAGCCAGATTTAGAAGAGGACATGGAACCAGGGATATCATTGTTGATGTTATTACATCATACCCTTTGCTGTTGAGTTGATTCCAACTCACAGCGACCCTAAAGGGCAGAGTAGAACTGCCCCATAGGGTTCCCAAGGAGTGCCTGGTGGATTCGAACTGCTGACCTTTCGGTTGGCAGCCAAGTGCTTAACCACTGCACCAAGAGGGCTCACTGTGGAGAGAACAGGCATGCACAATGACATACTTATATGAAAAAGAAAATTAAGTGCAGGGAATGGTGAGAGAACTATTGTGGTTAAAGTAGAGTTTGTGAGTTGAGGGGGAGGGGAGAGAAAAGGATAAGCCATGGGAGTAAGAGTGTGATACTGGGGGAGAAATGAAGAGGTGGATGTATTAGAAGGGTCTAGAATGCCAAGCCAAGGAATTGGGGCTTTAAGTAAAATGAATGCTTCAAAGTTACTTTTGCTTGATTGCTTGCTATTGCTTTCAAAGTGGGGAAGCTATCAGATTTACGTTTATCACACTTAATTAGGATCATGTAATTATAAAAATTTTCTCTGCTGGGGGGGGACCTCATACCACCAAGAAAGCAGTGCCAGGAGCAGAGTGTGTCCTTTGGACCTGGGGTCCCTGCGTGAAGAAGCTCCTAGTCTGAGGGAACACTGATGAGAAGGTTGACAGAGAGAAGGCCTTTCCCTGGAGCTGACACCCTGAATTTGGATTTTTAGCCTACTTTACTCTGAAGAAATAAATTTCTCTTTGTTAGAGCCATCCAATCGTGGTATTTCTGTTGTAGCAGCACTAGACGACTAAGACAAAATTTGGTACCAAGAGAGTGGGGTGCTGCTCTAACAGATACCTAAAATGTGGAAGCAGTTTTGAAACTGTGAATGGATAGAGGGGCAGCAGTGGCAGAGGACCAGCAGCAGCAGAGAACCTGCAGTGGCAGAGAAGTGGCAGCGGCAGAGAACCAACAGCAGCAGAACCAGGAGACCAGCGTGACATGGCGCTGGAGCCGACCCACGGAGGGAGAGAGCTGAGTGTGTGTGTGCAGGGGGCTTCCTGGTGGAGTGGGGTGCCTCTGGGCACTTATCGGTGGAGCTAGGCTTGCCGACCCATGGAGCAAGGGAGCTGACTGCCTGTGCACAGGAGGCTTCCTGGCGGAGTGGGGTGCCTCTGGGCACTTACCGGTGGAGCTACAGAGCTTTGGAACACTTGACCCAGCAGGGCAGATGTGGGCGTTGAGGCCCAAGGGCTGAGAGGCCACAGGAAACAGAAACAGAAGCTGAAGAGACAAGAAACACAAGAAGCTGAGCTGCCTCAGTCTCAAAAGGTATGGCCATGACCTCAGGGCTTTCAAAGGGTGGAGCCATGGCCTCTGGTGTTTCTAAGGGTGGAGTAGGAGAATGGTGTGCCTAAAGCCAAGGGAGCAGAGTTGCTGTCCAGGAGGGCCTGAAAGGCGGAGCTGAAGCCCAGGGCCAAGTGGCCTACACTCAAAATCTGGAGACTGTGGCCAATAGCTAGAGTCTGGAGGGCAGGGCTATTGTATAAATTGTCTCAGAGGACAGAAGATTATTTTCAAAGCCTTGAGGGCTAATGTAATGTGTTCTGCTGACTTGCTTGGTACCTGTTATCCCTTCTTTCCCTCCGGTTTCTCCCATTTGTAATGGAAATGTCTAGCTTGTGCCTGTTCTGCCCTTGTACCTTTGGAAGCAGATAACTTGTATTCTAGATTTTACAGATGAAGAGGAATTTCTGGATTTGGGACTTGGAGTTAAGACTTTAGCTGTGATCTGATGGGGTGAATATGTTTTCTATGTTGCAAGGATGTGATTTTTGGGGGGCCAAAGGGTGGAATGTCATGGTTTGAATTATGTCCCCCAAAATATGTGTGTATCAATTTGGCTGGGCCATGATTCCCAGAATTGTGTGGTTGGCCTCCATTTTGTGATTGTAATTTTATGTTAAAGAGGATTAGGGTGGGATTGTAACACCAGCCTTACCCAGGTCACATCCCTGATCCAACGTAAAGGGAGATTCCCTAGGGTGTGGCCTGCACCACCTCTTACCTTACAAGAGATAAAAGGAAAGGGAAGCAAGCAGAGAATTGGGGACCTTATACCACCAAGAAAGCAGTGCCAGGAGCAGAGCGTGTCCTTTGGACCCGGGGTCCCTGTGCGGAAAGGCGCCTAGTCCGGGGGAACATTGATGAGAAGGCCAACAGAGAGAGAAAGTCTTTCCCTGGAGCTGACACCCTGAATTTGGACTTTTAGCTTACTTTTCTGTGAAGAAATATATTTCTGTTTGTTAAAGCCAAAAAAAAAAATTTTTTTTCTCTGCTAGGTCTGAGCTTCTGTGGGACTGTTAAGACTATCTTTTTCACCTTTGCACTCCAGCTCCACCCCAGGAACACAGTTGCTACTTAATAAACATTAATTGAATTAATTAATATATACATCTTAACAAATGAGTTACTCAGGAAAAATCACCTTCCCCTCTCAGATAATCCATATGTATGTATTATGTACCACAAAATGCCCACCATTTGTGAATAATTCTAACAAATAAATGAAAAATTGGAATGTTTCTGATTTTCTTTGAACAAATTATCATTCAAGGTTATGCCTTACAATTTTTTCTCTCACTTTCCATTACTTTATTCATGAGATGGCATGTTTTAATCACTGTGGGCGGGATACTAATACAGTACTTATCTCTAAAATAAATTTTATATTCTTTTCATTAAATATACTTCTTTTAAATTTATAAGGTCCCATGTATTATTCATTGACAAGTCTTGGATCATCCTACAGATTATATATCATTTTTTCATGTGTCATAGTGGTCATTTAAATTGAAATAAAGATCGTATTTAACTGAACTCATAGCTGGTGAATTATTTTCTGGCCATTTCCCACTGCCAAATATTACAGATGAAAAATCTTTTATTTAGCACACTTATAGTAAGAAGTTCATATACCAATATTTATTTTATCTTAAAATACTTTCTTGGGGTTTAAAAATTTCTATATGTTAATAGAGAGCAGAAAGCCTTTGAGTGAAAACATATCCATTATTCACAGAGTAGTCAGAACATAGTATATGTAGGTATATGGTCCATTGAAAGTTTGCCAGACTAAATACACTTAATTCTGTCCTTTTTCTTTCAGTTCAAAGATCTTTGTTAAAAGAATGTATAGTGATCAAGAATTCTTACTAGTCAAAATTATTTCTATTTTAAATGCATTATAGTATTTCCTAAAATTCTTTCATGTGTATATGTATATGCATACGTATCCTAGCCTCCAATGACATCCACTTTAGTAAGTGCAGAACCTTTCTATAGATATTTCCTTTATTGAGAAAAACTTACATGCACCTCCTACTGAGGGTGATCAGGTTCAAAAGTGGGTAAGAAATACATGACTCAAGAGTTGCTCATGGTAACCAACTAGCTCTAGGTTCTCTTTTCCTAAGCTGTTTTTGCCATCTAGAAATAATAAGCTTCAGCTTCTCTTCTCTCGCCTCTTTCCTCGAAGCAATTGTAATTGCTTCTTAAAAAATAGTACCACTAATAAGTTGTATCAACTTTCACCAATGTTAGTTATTATTACCATACTTTTTTCTATATTTTGAAATCTGGCAAAATAAGATCTGACTGAAAGAGCAACCAGGCATGTTTCTTTTATCAACCACTGTTTCTTATGAACCGTTTTGTTCGCTGAAACTCATTAAATGAAAAAAGGGTGTTGGAAGTTTAGTTCCTATGTTGACAGCTCAAACTTTGCTTCCATCTGTAAGTTCAGCCCTACCCAAGTACCCAATTATCATGGAAATGAAGTGAGAATGCAGATGAATCCCAGCTCCACAGCTGGCAACAACAACTCAACTTACGAGCAGTGAGTCCTGGGCTAAAAAGAAAGCCTGGCATCTTCTCTGTACCATTGCCTTCTAGCCTCACCATGTGGCACCCTAAGCTTCCATTTTCTCATCTGGAACATAGACATAATTAATGCCTTCTCTCAAGGCAGCATGGAGCTCAAATGACACCATGCAAGGAAAAGCAGCTTGTAAGTTAAATCTAATTTTAATTTTGCATTCTCTTTTTTTCTCCATGCATATGTATTTTAACTATGTCAAAATTATATGCATGCATTCCATCTAAACACACACACACAGAGATACAAAAATTCATTGCATCTCCAGCCCCAGATACATTCATCCTCTCCCCTTTCACAGAGCAACCATTACCACAAGTCCATTGTAAAGTGTTCTTGGGGGAGTTTCTGTCCACGTTGATTATATATAGAGATCTACTTCTTTCCCTTTAACTGCAGTTTGTTATTACATTTTGTGAATAGGCCATATTTTATTTATGTATTCCTCTCTTGATAGACATTTAAGTTGTTTCCAATTTTTTATTATTATAAATAAGGCTGAGGTGAGCATCCTTGTTCTCTCCTTACGCAAGGGTGTGAGTATATAGGGCATGTACCTAGAAGTGGAATTCTAGGTCATTGTTGTGGGTTTCCCTCGTTTTCATGGACTCTCTACTTTACCAAACATGATGTCCTTTTCTAGAGATTGGTCTTTCCTGATGATGTGTCCAAAGTAAGCAAGACAAAGTCTCACCATCTTTGCTTCTAAGGAGCATTCCGATTGTATTTCTTCTAAGACTAATCTGTTTATTCTTCTGGCAATCCATAGTATATTCAATATTCTTTGCCAACAACACAATTCAAATGCATCAATTCTTCTTGTCTTCTTTTTTCATTGTCTGGCTTTCACATGTGTGTGAGGCGATTGAAAAGATCATGGCTGGGTCAGGTGCACCATAGTCATCAAAGTGACATTTTTGCTTTTTAGAACTTTAAGGAGGTATTTTGCAGCAGATTTACCCAATACAACATGTCCTTTGATTTCTTGACTGCTGCTTCCATGAATGTTGTTTTTGGTCCAAGCAGATAAAATCCTTGACAACTTCAATTTTTTCTCCATTTATCATGATGTTGCTTATCAGTCCAGTTGTGAGGATTTTCATTTTCTTTACATTCAAGTGTAATCCATACTGAAGGCTGTAGTCTTTGACCTTCATCAGTAAGTGCTTCAAGTTGTCTTCATTTTTGGCAAGCAAGGTTGCATCACCTGAATATCACAAGTTATTAATGAGTCTTCTTCTAATCCCAATGCATGTTCTTATTCACATAATCCAGTTTCTCGGATCGTTTGTTCAGAATACAGATTGAATAAGTAAGGTGAAAGGATACAACCCTGTTGTATATCTTTTCCAGTTTTGAACCACACAGTATCCCCTTGCTCTGTTCAAATAACTGCCTCTTGGATCCATGTACAGATTCCACATGAGCACAATTAAATGTTCTGGAATTCCCATTCTTCATAATGTTATTCAGAATTTATTATGATCTACACAGTCAAATGCTTTCACACAGTTGATAAAACACAGGTAAACATCTTTCTGGTATTCTGTGCTTTTGTCCAAGATCCATTCAACATCAGCAATGATATATATCTCTTGTTCCACATCCTCTTCTGACTCCAGCTTGAACTTATGGCAGTTCCCTGTTGATGTACAGCTGAAGTCATTTTTGAATTCATCAAAATTTTACTGGTATGTGATATTAATGATATTTTTAGGTAATTTCCACATTCTGTTTGAACGTCTTTCTTTGGAATGGGCACAAATATGGATCTCTTCCAGTCAGTTGGCCAGATAGCTGTCTTCCAAATTTCTACATAGACGAGTGAGTGCTTCCACTGTTGCATTTATTTGTTGAAACATCTCAATTAGGATATGGGTGTTTCACACTCGTAACACATGCTGCCAAAATCTGTTCCAAACTGGCTCTACCAATTCACACTAGCAATGTACTTGAGATAATCTATTTCCTCAGAAACTCAATATTTTCAAACTTAAAATCTTGGTCATCCTGAATGAAGAAATGGCATTTTGCTGGTCAATTGTGATGCTGAGCTTCTTTTCACATACTGTATTAAATATATGGATTTCTTCTCTGAATTGCCTGTGCATGGTCTTTGTCCATTTTTCTATTAGATGTTTCTTTTTCTTATTGAGGTATAGGGGTGCTTTATGCATTTTGGATACTAATCCTTTGTTTGTTACATATGTTAGAAATATATTCTCTCTATTGCTTTTCTTTCGATTTTGATTTTGTGTATAATAGTGTCCTCTGACTTGCAAAAGTCTCTAGCTTGATGTAGTCAAATGTATTGTTTTTCCTTTATGCTTTGTGCTTTTTGTGATTTGTATTTTAATTTCTCACTATAATAAAGATATTCTCCCATAAGTTTTTTCTGAATCTTTTAAAGGTTCTTCCAAACTTAAACATTTAAATCACCTGGAATTATATTTTGTGAACAATGTGTTTTTTAAAGTATCCTACATGTGCTTGAAAGGAATGCATATTCTTGTTAGGTATAAAATTCTGTATATGTCATTCAGATCTTCTATCCTCCCCATTTTGTTTTTGTTTTTGTTTTTTTTAACCTGTCTGATTAATCAGTTTCTTAAAGAGATGTGCTGAACTCTCCCACCAGGATTGTGGTTTTGATTTTCTTCTAGCATTTTGTCAGTGTCTTAGTTTCTCAGTGCTGCTATAACAGAAATACAAGTGGACGGCTTTAACAAATAGAAATTTATTTTCTCACAGTTTAGGAGGCTAGAAGTCTGAATTCAGGGGAAGGCTTTCTTTCTCTGTCTGCTCTGCAAGGAGGTCCTTATCTCTTTTCAGCTTCTGTTCCTTGGTTCCTTGTAGATCTTCATGTGACGTGTATCTTCCCCTCCTTCTGTGCCAAACTTTTATAACTCAAAAGTGACTGGCTTAAGACATACCTTACACTGGTATAGTTTCATTAACAAAGAAAACCCTATTCCCAGATAGGATTACATCCTCATATATAGGGGTTATGATTTATAACACATATTTTTGGGGGACACAATTCAATCCATAACAGTCAGTTTCTATGTCATGTAAACCTTACATCATAGCCTCAAAATATGTAAGTTTATGGTTGCTGCATTTAGTGAATTAGTCCTTTTATCATTTTGAAATACCTCCTTGGTGCGTTTTAGTGTTTTTATTCCTACAATTCTATTTTGTCTGATATTAATATCAATAAGCCAGCTTTATTTTGGTTAATATTTTCCTGATATTTCTTTTAACAATCCCTTTATTTTCAACTTTACTCTGCTTTATTTTAGATGTTCTTTGCAAACTGCATATAAATGAATTTTATTTTCCAATCTGAGACTCTTAACTGAGGGTCTACTTGCATTTTTTGTGATTACTATATTTGAACTTAATTCTACCACCTTATTTCTTTTCTATTTACCATGTTTGCCTATCAGTTATTTTTAATTTCCTGCCTTCAGTTGAATTGAGAGTATTTTTTTCTTCCTGTTTTTCTCCCCCTTACCAGTTAAAAGCCATAGTCTACTTCTTTACTTGTAGGGATTATCCTTAGAATTTTAACTTTCATATTTGAATGTATGTTTTCCTACCAAATATTAAGTCAAACATTACCAATTTCTTCCTCCACCACAAGACAAGATTTACTATTCTTTAATTTTTTTCCAAATTTCATTGGATTAGAACAGTTATTGCTGTCTGCTGTCAATTCTTTCTTTGTAGATAATGTCTCCATCCCCCTCTTTTTCTGGTAGCTTCTATGTGTATCTTTTCACCTGTGATGTTCTGAAGTTTTATCCCAATGGGTCTAGATATGGTTGGGAATATTTTTATTTTTTATTAATCCTGCTCAGCACTTGGGATTTTTCTACCTTAGAATCATGTCCTTCAGTTTTCCCTTAAACTATTACTCTCTATATTACTTTCTACTCTTGAAACACCTATTAAAGGTTAGAATTTCTTGATATATCTACTTTTCTTATTTTCCATCTCTGTATCTATGCCGTGTTTTGTCCATGGCTACCTCCATGCCAGCTATGTAAGTTATCCAAGATACACAGTCCCCACAATGGCCTCCTCTGGGTGGCTCAGTTTGGGGTTTACATTTGGTCCAATTCCAGATTTTGTGGTCCATACATAAAATTAATTTCAGATTAAAAAAAATCATATTTAAAACACACTTTGAATACTTGCAGCGTAAGAGAAGGCATGAGTTAACCAACTAGCACAAACTAGGAAACAGTCTTAAGGTGTGGGACGGCGTCTAAAAGTTTCTCTCTGGAGGAGCCCAAGCAATTGTTGAATAGAATGCTAAATTTTAACTAAGCTCCTTCTTTGTATAGAAAAATAAATTATAACATCTTGTGACATCTGTCTCTGTCAATCACAGAAGAAAATTAATCCATAAACTTCAAAGATATAAAAATTAGTCATTATATGAATGCAAACTATTTCTATGAAAGCTTAATTTTGCAAATTTTTGTCCCTTGCTTTGGCCCCAAATGCCCTTCAAATCTATCATCATGTATATCCTTATCATTAAGGCAATTTCCTTGAACAGGAGACTTCAGATTTGCCAAAAGTCAATGAAATTGTGTCCTGAAAACACCCATCTCTGAAAACAACTAGTTTTAAGTGCTTTATTTATTGTGTGTGTGTGTGATTTTCTTTGTCTCACACATCCTTTAAAGGAGTAGCAAGACTTAACACATAGTCATTTGAATATAGCCAAAGGCTTACAGCAAGTAACTTATTTTCCTGAGCAAAACAAAAAAGAAGTCTTAGAGGGATTAGCTTTCTTTAAAACATAAAGAGTTCTAGTTGTTAAGATAACTCATATTTTTATTCAAATTTAACTCTTTTTAATAAATCAGAAGGTTCTAACTACAGTAGGATTTTGGCCATATTATGATAACTCACCCTTAAATAACTTTTAAACTTAACAGATGCTTTCACATACATTATAATTATTTACTCTACACACACACACACAACCTGTGAGTAAGGTTTTACTGATGAGGAAACTGAGGTGAAGGGAGGTTAAGTGAGCTGTGCAGCCACACAGCCAGTCAGTAGCTGAAGCCATTTCAATGAAAATCACTGTACCAAACAAGACTTGCAAGACTCACTTAAAAGTCTTTGTTTAAAATTTGTTATAAGATTTCACTACCACAATACAACCCTTATTGCTGTTGTTAGGTGCCATTGAGTCAGTTCTGACTCATAGCGACCCTATTACAACAGAATGAAACGCCACCTGGTCCTGTGCCATTGTTATAGCCACTGTGTCAATCCATCTCGTTGAGGGCCTTCCTCTCTTGCTGACCCTCTACTTTACCAAGCATGATGTCTTTCTCCAGGGACTGATCCCTCCTGAAAAAATGTCCCAAGTACGTAAGACATAGTCTCACCACCCTCACTTCTAAGGAGCATTCTGGCTGTACTTTTTCCAAGACAGACCTGTTTGTTCTTTTGGCAGTCCATGGTATATTCAATATAACTAGATACATTTTATAGTAAGTAGATATAATCTGTGTTTTAAAAGTCAAGCTTTTGGTGCATGATTTCCCTAGGCGATATTCTGCCCAATGGGATAACTTTAAGATCTCAGCAACTATCACCACAATCCAGTTTTAGAACATTTCCACCCCCCGCCCCCAGTAAGATCCCTCATGGCCATTTACATTTAATCTCATTCCCACACTGAGCCCCATGCAATCACTGACTTACTTTCTATCTCTATAGATTTCTCTTTTCTGGATATTTCATAGAAATGGAATCATGTATGTGGTCTCTTGTGTTTAGCTATTTTCACTAAACATGTTTATGAGGTTCACCAATGATGTTGCATGTGTCAGTAGTTCATTCCTTTTTACTGCTGAGTAGTGTTCCATCGTATGAATAATACCACATGCTGTTTATTAATTCACCAGCTGATGAACATTTGGGTTGTTTCCGCTTTTTCCCAACCCACTTTTACTGCAGTCTGGTTCGTGTTCTGTGTCTTTCTCTACAGAATTTTCGTTACAGAACTCCTTTTCCCTAAATGGCAGTGTGCACCTATGGAGGATCAGATCTGACACCTCCAGCTCCCGCCACCAACGCTGATGCTCCTCCGCCTGTAGTCCAATGGTTTACAGCAAAACTGGGTTTTAAAGGCTATTAAGGCCATAATATGACTTTATTCATCTCAGTTTTTCATAGTCAACTATGTGCAGGGTCTATTATTAAGGCATTTTTCCAGCCTCTGAGGCTGTGGTTATGAATGCACAATTCAGTAATTGTACTAAAAGTCACTGAATTTTATACTTAAAATGGGTGAATTTTATGGTATTTAATGTATATCTCAGAGTTGTTCAAAAAGAAAGGTGAGAAGGACAAATAACAAAATGATATTACAGGAACCTACACAATAAGGCTTAAGCTGACAACCTAAGCCTTCCCACCAGACACCACCTCCAAGGCCCACAGAAAATTACTGAATGAGTCAGTTGGGAGATCATTAGGTTTGGGGTAATCTACCTGGCATAAACCCAGTATCTGCTCTGAGCTCTAGACACTCAGGTGCTAAGCCTTAGCCTCTATTTGACCTCTATCACATTGACCAAAACCACACAAGTAGGGAAGGAAAAAAAAGATGCACGAGGTTAAAAGAACAAGTTTCAGAGTATCAGAACTACCTTCAAGTCCTGTGTCTGCCACTTTCTAGCAAAATAAGTTACTCAAAGTTTAAGGTTGCCAGATTTAACAAATAAAAATATAAGTACAAGACACCCAGTTAAATCTGAATTTCAGATAAACAATGAATAATTTGCCAGTATATGTATGTCTCATACAATATTTGGGACATGCTTATACTTAAAAAAATATTTGGGACACACTTACACTAAAGAAATACTTGGGACAGCTCACACTAAAAAAATATTTGGGACATGCTTACACTAAAAAAAATTGGGGACACGCTTATACTAAAATATTATTCATTGTTTATCTGAAATACAAATTTAACTGAGTATCTTGTATTTTATCTAGCAAGCCTATCAAATTTACTTATCCCTTTGATAATATGGGAGATATTAATAAAACTGATTTACAGGACTGTGAGTTTAAACAGGCTGTTAAATACGTTAGCAAGTGATCTCTAAGATTTCGCTTGTCATATAATCGTGTTTCTGCCTTAATTACCTCCTTAGATGCTCAGCCATTCTGAGTGTGGAGGCCCATCACTAACCACAATGGGCTATGATGGGATGTTAAATAATTAATGACTTGCTAACCTCATCTCCGAGCGGATAAAGTCATATAACCCAATCCTAAACCACTGGCTTCCAACAGCTGATCATTTACTATGTGCTAAGTCCTGGGCATTTTGCAAGAGGTAGAGTGCCTGCCTAGACAGAAGGTCCAGTTTGGTATAGGATAAAAAGACACTGAGAAATCTGAATTAAAGGACATGGGTAAGCACAAGGATAGTAGCATAGGGACATGAAGGAAGACACTGAGAACAGTTCTAGAACCTGAAGTCATCCGTTGGACTCTTTGAATGCCACCTCCTATTTGTACTCCCTCTGTTCTGTCCTATGATGACTTCCCTTTATGGTGACACCAGGTTAAGTCAAAACCACATTTGCCAGACTTCCTTTTCTACCATAACTAACTGAACTAGCATTCCCAGGCACTGGAACAACAACAATGCAAGGCTCTGATCACCCACTCTGATGGTAGCAGCCTCAGGCAAGGCAGCAGGCCACGTAAGTAACGTATTTGTTTCACTTTCTGATTCCAAAAGCAATACAAAAGAAAAGTAGCAAACAAAGAAGGAACATCCAATTCTATAACTCAGTGACAACCTGTGAGATAAAAATTAAGAAAATAAATGCTATGCATATTTTTAAAAACTGAAAAATACACTTTACTTTCATATCTTCCTTTTTTGCAATAACATGATTATTTTCTCCAGATATTTTCCAAATACATGATTCTTAACAAATAACTAAAACTCCATGAGGTAATACTATAAAGTAACCATTCTACTTGGTTGTTGCCTAATTCTCACTATTATTGATACTGATAACATCAACAGCCTTGTACACATACCCTTATTTACATTAACAGTTTCCCTTATGACAAATTCCTGGAAAAGGAATTACTTGATAGGACAATTGTCAAATTTCTTTCCAGATAGATTACTAATTTATACTCCCAATAGTACATAGGAGGCCTATTTTTCATAAGCCCCACATCTCACTGCCAAAGACTTCTTTCAATTTTAAGCAAAAAAAAAGCAATTAATGGCTACTTTGAGACAAAAAGATAACCTTTTGACTTCTCCTTCACCCCTACCCCCAGAATGGTCTTGGTCTTCAGAAATAGCTGAGAGGAGGGACTACCATGAATTCATAGGTAGGTAAATGACTATTGCTCATTCTCTGGCTGTCTACAGAGCTCTGTGGATATCAAATACAGCTTTTAGGTAACACTTACTGGGGCTGGAAGTAGGCACCTAATAAAGAGTGTGAGAGTATGTTTAGCAAAACAATAAGAGATAGAAGAGAAGGGAGTACTAAGCAGCTATGCTAGGTACGCAGGTATTAGAGCTCCAAGAATATATTACCAGGTGGCACATTTATATTAGGCTTTGTCCATTGGAGAATGGTGTCTTAGCTATCTAGTGCTGCTATAATAGAAATATCACAAGTGGGTAGCTTTAACAAATAGAAATTTATTTTCTCACAGTTTAGGAGGCTAGAAGTCTGATTTCAGGCTGCTGGCTCTAGGGGAAGGCTTTCTCTCTCTGTTGGCTCAGGGCAAGGTCCTTGTCTCTTTTCAGTTTCTGTTTCTTGGTTCCTTGGAGATCTTCATGTGGCGTGGTATCTGTCTTCTCCCGTGTCTCTCTCTCTCTCTCTCTCTGTGTGCGTGTGTGTTTTGCGGCTTGCTTAATCTACTCTTTTATATCTCAAAAGAGATTGATTTAAGACACACCCTACACTAATACTGCCTCATTAATATAACAAAGAAAACCCTATTCCCAAATGGGATTACAACCACAGGTGTGGTAGGATTGACAACATACACTTTTGAGGTACATAATTCAATCCATAACAGAGGGTTATAGATAAACATGAGAAGTGTGGAGCTCAGAGAGGTAAAAGCATAAGGACATTGATCAAGACAGGCATTAGTGAATGATAGTAGCCAAGACCCATAGTTTGGGCATAGAAGAAAGTCCAGTTATTTTTTTGAGTAGCAAAGCAGCAGGTATATTTTAGTTTCCAACTGGCCTGTTTTATCTGACCAGCCAGTTGCAAGGAGACAGATGTGGATTTATTTGAAGGCCGGGACATGAAACCTTCTAGAATGAGAAGGGACTGGCGATCTTAGAAAAGACTTTGTTTAAAAGTCCTTAGAACCAAAATAATTTGAAGACAAAAATCATGGGTCCTGACAATATTAAGGGCTTTGGCACAGGATAAAGTATACTGTCTTGGAGAAAATATTAGCAGCTACTTAGCTTATTCTGCATTTTGGGAATAAGGGTAATCCATCACCAAAATGCAGGAATATAGTAGTTCAGAAGTCTAAAGAAAATGGTAAATGCCGCAAACAGCCTTCTGGTTGGTTTACTGGGAAGGGTGCAGCTGTTACATGTAGTTACGTAGTGTTCTATTACAAGACAGGTTCAAGGCCACCAGAAGTCTTGCAAGATCAGATAGACAATCTTGTAGAGCCCCTAACACTCAGGTGACATGGCATGAAGACAGAGCGAGAACATATGGATCTAGATGGCTCCAGCCAGGTAGTGGTTCTGCCTGGCTGAGAATAGCTTGAAGTACTTCTAAACTTAAAGAGGTCCATCCTCTCCCAGTGAACTATTCAATTCAATTTTTTTTTTAATTTTTTAAAAATGAGGGTTTTCTTTGAGGAACTTTTCTAGATTTCGTAAATTTGGTATATCAAACACACACACACAAAAGAGATTCAGACCATAAGAATGGATTATTATAGTTAAAAACTATAGACATTTTGAACTTGGCCCGATTTAAGAAAAATTTATAATATGACCCATTTATGCTGACATTTGTGGGTTTTGGTATTAGAGTCCTTAAGATCAGCAAGGAAGTCATCAAACCTTGAGCTAATAATTTATGAAGAGTTATTTGGCTTTACATGACTTTGCTGTATAATCTGAAGATTTCCATATTATTTAAGTATTTTCACATCTGTGTGTATCTGCTTGTTCATCTTCTTCCCTCTTTAGGCTACAGAGCCCCAGGGCAACACAGGCAATGGAGTGGCAGTGGAGAGGGTATCATTTGCTTTTTAATATTTCTTTCATCCAGTTCATCTTTTGCCTTGTTTTTACCCTTTTCTTCTGCTGTAAGCATTTTAGAGGAATGATTCAACATTATCTCTGGAGAAAATAGCAGTGTCTAAAATTTAGAATCACAGCAATTCATCAGATTTACTCATTGTTGTTCAACCAGCAGTGTTCACTTCCCTTTTTCTTATGCTCAAATTAGAAATGTCAGAGATTTGCATTAATATCATATACCATTAATATCCTTTGGCTAAATTCCTTAACTTTAAGGTAACTGCTGGAGAAAAAAAGGAGGAGAAAAGGACAGAATTCAATCTAGACAATACATATCTAGATCCATTTATCTACTAAGCCTAGAACGGAACCCTAAGTTCTATTTTAGTGAGCATTAAAATATCTATTGTTGAATCATTATCTGTTACTTAAGACACAAGCAAACCCAAGCTGGGGAGTTGAATCAAAAGCCTCCAAAACAAGACAGATCCATACTGATAAATGGTTATCAAGAGCCAATAAACTGAATTGTTAATTCCTGTTCAACTGGCCGTATTCTAGAGGTCAAAATGGGGGCTTGCAGGCCAAATTCAGCCTAGAAAGGTATTTGACAACTTTTCAAAGAATTTGTTATTTCACGTGGTGTGGAGGGGGCCCTAAAATTCTGGTTTCTCCTGAAAAGTCAAAAGATCTCAGCTCTAGGCTACATTCTTATGTGGCACCAGCGTGCTGGGTCTCATTAGCTGCTATCCTCTTTAGACAGGGCACATGCTTTCCCATTCATCGCAATCCTCACTTTTCCCTATCACAACTCCTGGCCTACTTCCTTTATTTATATAACTTGCTTGGGCACTATCCTAGACAGGGAGCCCTGGTGCTGCAGTGGTTAAGAGCTTGGCTGCTAACCAAAATGTCAGCAGTTCAAATCCACCAGCTGCTCCTTGGAAACCCTATAGGACAGGTCAACTCTGTCCCATAGGGTCACTATGAGTCCGACTTGATGGCAAGGGGTTTATTTGGTCCTAGACAGACAGGGCCTCAGCCTTTCTGCTTCTCTCTTATCCTTTAACAGTCTCTGCTTTTATTTCTCCCCATGACAATGATGCTAGACCATGCCTTAAGCCTGGGATTTACGATACATCCAGTAAAGAGATCACCTGGCACCCTACTTCCTTCCCATTTGGTTGGGAACGAGAAGTCCTAAATCCTAGGCTCAGGATTAAACCCAGTTTGTACAGAGAAAAAGAACTGGGACCAGAAATGTGAAGAAAGTAATACAAGGTCTCACAGATATTCAAAGTTGTACCAGATGTAGGGCCCATATTTTATGCTTTTGAAATTTACTCATGAGACGACCAGCAAGCAGTGAGGAGTTTTTCCAATATACCTAGCTGTAAGCACCAGTGTCTTGAGCAAGCCTGCTTTGCTCTGCCCAGATCCTGGTCAACAAAGAGGTTATCTTAGCTCCCCATCCTTCCAACAAGTCAGGTCTGGAATTAGCTGTTCTGTTCTAAGCTTGGAAATTCAAAGAACCTGGAATAGCCCTGGGGCCTCCTATGCCCACAGAGGAACAGGCTTGCCTCAAATTCTAACAATGTAGTTGTTGTTAGTTGCCATCAAGTCATTTCCGATTCTGACCCATGGTGACCTCATGTGTGCAGAGTAAAACTGCTCCATAGGGTTTTCAAGGCTGTGAACTTTTGGAAGCAAATTGCCAGGTCTGTCTTCTGAGGCATCTCTGGGTGCGTTCAAACCTCCAACCTTTTGGTCAGTAGTTGAGCACTTAGCTGTTTGCTTATTTATGCTTATTTATAGTTTGCTTATTCATGCTTATTTACTGTTATTTTGTGGAGTGCTGGTGGTGCAGTGGTTAAGAGCTTGGCCGCTAAACTAAGAGGTCGGCAGTTCGAATCCACCAGCTGCTCCTTGGAAACCCTATGAGGCAGTTTTACTCTGTCCTATAGGGTCGCTATGAGTTGGAATCGACTCAACGGCAACGGTTTGGTCTTGTTGTTGTTATTTTGTAATAATAGCAACTACCATTTAATTGAGCATCTACTATTTGAGGCCCTCTAGAGGTTGACATACAGCCATTTCAGAAGGTAGCATATGATCAAGAACTCATGGTACTGAAGGAAGAAGTCCAAGCTGAACTGAAGGCACTGGCAAAAAACAAGGCTCCAGGAATTGACGGAATACCAATTGAGATGTTTCAACAAATGGATGCAGCACTGGAAGTGCTCACTCGTCTATGCCAAGAAATTTGGAAGACAGCTACATGGCCAACCAACTAGAAGAGATCCATATTTATGCCTATTTCAAAGAAAGGTGATCCAACTGAATGCGGAAATTATCGAACAACATCATTAATATCACATGCAAGTAAAGTTTTGCTGGAGATAATTCAAAAACAGTTGCAGCACTACATCCACAGGGAACTGCCAGAAATTCAAGCCAGATTCAGAAGAGGACGTGGAACGAGGGATATTATTGCTGATGTCAGATGGATCCTTGCTGAAAGCAGAGAATACTAGAAAGATGTTTACCTGTTTTATTGACTATGCTAAGGCATTCGACCGTATGGATCATAACAAATTATGGATAACATTGCAAAGAATGGGAATTCCAGAACACTTAATTGTGCTCATGAGGAACCTGTACATAGACCAAGAGGCAGTCGTTGAAACAGAACAACGAGATACTGTGAGGTTTAAAATCAGGAAAGGTGTGTGTCAGGGTTGTATATTTCCACCCTATTTATTCAATCTGTATACTGAGCAAATAATCCAAGAAGCTGGACTATATGAAGAAGAACATGGCATCAGAATTGGAGGAAGACTCATTAACAAGCTGCGATATGCAGATGACACAACCTTGCTTGCTGAAAGCAAAGAGGACTTGAAGCACTTACTGATGAATATCAAAGACTACAGCCTTCAATATGGATTGCACCTCAACATAAAGAAAACAAAAATACTCACAACTGGACCAATAAATAACATCACGATAAACAGAGAAGAGATTGAAGTTGTCAAGGATATCATTTTACTTGAATCCACAATCAACACCCTTGGAAGCAGCAGTCAGGGAATCAAATGACACATTACATTAGGCAAATCTGCTGCAAAAGACCTCTTTAAATGTTAAAAAGCAAAGATGTCACTTTAAGGTCTAAGGTGCGCCTGACCCAAACCATGGTATTTTCAATCACCTCATATGCATGCGAAAAAGCTGGACAATGAATAAGGAAGACCAAAGAAGAATTGATGCCTTTGAATTATGGTGTTGGTGAAGAATACTGAATATACCATGGACTGCCAGAAGAGCGAACAAATCTGTCTTGCAAGAAGTACAGCCAGAATGCTCCTTAGAAGCAAGGATGACGAGACTTCATGCTTGGTCAAGTAGAGGGTCAGTGAAAGAGAGGAAGACCTTCAAAGAGATAGACTGACACAGTGGCTGCAACGATGGGCTCAACGATTGTGAGGATGGCACAGGACCAGGCAGTGTTTCATTCTGTTGTACATAGGTCGCTATGAGTCAGAACTGACTTGATGGCATCTAACAACAACATTTTAATGTGTTGTAACACATATGTAAAACACATATGTAAAATAGGTGCTGTAAATCCTAACCCCCTATATATGTGGTTATAATCCCTTTTGGGAATGGGTTTTCTTTGTTATGTCAATGAGGCAGTATTAGTGTAGGGTGTGTCTTAAATCAATCTATTAAGATACAAAAGAGCAGATTAAGGAAGCAAGCAAACAGAGAGAGGAAGATACGCCACATAATCACCAAAGAACCTAGAAATAGAAGTTGAAAAGAGATAAGGACCTTCCCTCAGTGCAAACAGAGAGAGAGTCTTCCCCTAGAGCCGGGGTCCTGAATTCGACTTCTAGCCTCCTAAAACGACGCTGTGAGTCGGAATCAACTTGATAGGATAGGAAAAGGTGATATACTTGTGGTATTTCTGCTATAGCAACACTAAGACAGGAGGTAAAACGCTGGGCAAAAGCCCAGGTCTGTGACCCATGTTGAATTCAGCAGTAGTTATGTGGTACTGAACCAATCCAACCCACTGCCAGCAAGTCGATTCCGACTCCTAGTGACCCCATAAGACAGAGTAGAACTGGTTTCCAAGGCTGCAAATCTTTACAGAAGCAGACTGCCACATCTCTCTCCCACAAAGTGGCTGGTGGGTTCAAACTGCTGACCTTTCACTGGTCTTTCAGTTAGCAGCCGAGCACTTAACCACTGCACCAACAAGGCTCCTCTGAACCAACTCTAGGCCTTATATTCCTTCCCAACCTAGCCTGGTCCCGGAGCCTGGGTGGGGCAGAATCAACAAGTGTGAGTTAAGTGGCTACAGCTGTGAATATTGGCAAGCAGCAGTAGGTAGGTTAGTAGACCAACCCACTGTCATCGTGTTGATTCCGACTCATAGCGACCCTATAGGGCAGAGTAGAACTCCCCCATAGGGTTTCCAAGGAGCAGCTGGTAGATTTGAACTGCTGACCTTCAGGTTAGCAGCCATAGCTCTTAACCACCGCACTACCAGGGCTCCTGTTAGTAGAGCAGTGGGTCTCAAAGTGTGGTACTGGAACACCAGTCTCAGGATCACCTGTGAGCTTGTTAAGAAATATAAATTCTCGGGCCCCCCACTAAACCTATTAAACAGAAACACAGGGAGTGGGGTTTAGCAATCTGTGTTACCAAGCCCTCCAGGTGATTCTGATACCTGCTCAAGTTTGGGAAGTACTGAAGTACATTCAAAGTATAAGTGGCGAGACAAGGCCAGGTGTGGCAAAGAAAATACATTATGAGTACTGGTGTTTTCAAGGAACTGGTGAAGACTGAAGCCAGCTAGTTTACAGGGGAAGAAAAACCAGAAGAGATACAGTAAAAGAATAATGAATAAAACATGCTCAGGGATTAACAAAGTTAAGCAATGATATTCAGTGGTAGAGTTTTACCAATGTTGAAGAATCATCCAACCGTGTATGGTATTCATATTTTGATTCTGATAATGAGTGTGTCAAGAGGGGTCAATTTATAATATGTGTTTGAAAATCTTCTCAAGCTGTATTTTTAAGATACTCACCTAAAAGCAGTGATGTTTTGTGCCAATGTTTGTGAAGATATTCTCTCATTCTCTCAGGGAGAAAAAAACTTGGAAAAAACAAGCATGGTAGTCTACTGTGACACCTTTGACAAAAATAATTGAGAAAGGATTTTGTTCTAAATGTGAGCAGAGATATAGGGCAAAAAAATGTATGCGTAGGTTTTTAATCATACTTATTAATTCAGCAAATATGTGTTGAACATCTACTCTATTCGGACCCTAAGGATACAAGACCAAATAAAACATAATCTCCTTCAAAATATTTGCAGTATAGTGCTAGGAGTGGGTGGAGAAGACAATAAATCAACCATTGGCACGACTGTAATAGAGGTTTTCCCAGGGAGCTGTGGGAGCATAGGGTTCTCCAGAAGACATCAGAGAACTCTAGACTAAAGGGGGTCTTGTTTAGGTTGACTCCAAAGAATAACAGATAGAAAGAACATCCTAGCAGAGAGAGCAAAGTGTGTGAAGGTGTAGAGGTAGGAAATGCATTCTGGGAAATGCTGGAGGCTTGGACTAACAGAGGAGAGGATATGAGGCTAGAGGACTGTTGTCAAAGACAAGCTCATGGTGGCCTTGGGTCTCATCCTAGGAATAATGGTGACCCAGGGAGGATCAGGATCAGATGTACCCTTCAGAAAGACCACTCTGTCTCAGCCATATCCATCAGATAGGAAGCAGGTAAGATCAGTGAGGAAAAGAGGGCCATGACTTTAGAGCTCAGAAATGCAGAAATTATACAGTTCTAAGGGATGGCAAGGCCTTTGATGTGACAAAACAGACACACTGATATGTCAAGATCAGTTAGGGGATGGGCCCTAGCAATTTGTTACCAATACTACTGACAAGTTGGTGATTGATTTCATTATTTCTATCAACTAGAGACAATTTAGGACTATCCCTGCAATAATGTCAGTCTTACATTTCAATCTGCTTTCTGGAGGAGGAGAAGAAGGGCTCAGTGAGCCCACACTAACTGATGAGCATCTTCTCTGAGCAAGGCATTGAGCATACAGTACAGCAGTGACAGGATGGGAATGATGCCCTCCATCCTGGAGCTCACTGGATACTGAGTAGGGGGAGGGTTACATACCTCACTGGCCTGGAATCAAGCCCACATCACCTACAAGTCATCTTACCTGTGCTTTAGCACATTGCTAAGAGTAAGAAAAACGCAGGCAGGCTATAGCCCTCTTCTCCCTCCCCTAAGGTCAAGGGAGAGAGTTCTAGCTGGCTTTGAGGAAGGTCATATTAAGGACCCAGTAGTGCCCTGGTGGGGTTAGTATGGAGAGATGGAAACTGTGGGTGCCTTCTGCTTGGGAGCGGGTACTCTCAACGCTGGAAGGACAAGCAGGATCAGAGAGGGGTTCTCAGGAAAGACGTGGACTTGGGGCTAGGGAGGAGTAGGGGGGGCTATAAAGGAATTCTTGAGGTTTCTGCAAAGTCTGGGTCAGCTCACCAGCTAGGAAAGAAGATGGGCATTTGCTCAATACAGAGGCCTGGACCATAAAAATGAGTGAGCATACGGCTGGGGTTCCCTTTGTCATATCTCAGTCCCTCAAGCACAAGGTGTGGACATACCACTTCTGCTCCCAGAGATATGACTAATACCAAGTAGGGCCAAGAGTATAGCTTAATAGTGAGGAATAGAGAGTTTAAGTGTTCTAAAGGCTCTGGAAGGATTTATAATAAAATATTAGGCAGCTATTTTTCCTGAATGGTAGGATTTCAGGTTTTTTAAATTTTCTCTTTTTTTGCCATCTGAAATTTCTATAATTACTATGATTTTCATTGGTAACAATAGAAATTAAAATTATTTAAAATATTATTAACATGTTGGACAAACCAAGAACCCAACATTAAGAAAACTTATATCACTCTACATCAATAGGATATATAAAACTAATACAGTATAAGGGTGACCATGATACTAAATTTACCATTAAAAAATACTCCTTAAAAATTGGTATATGGGAATGAAGATGGAAATATGCACCCACTGTAGAAATGGCTAAATGGCTAAGCCAAGAAAACTATATTTTAAAAAAAAACTATATAGTACACCAATCTTTCCCATTTCCCAAATTTTCCATACATAAAATCATTATAGTTGTGGTTTTATTTCTATATACAGAAACAAAGCGTATATGCTACTCTTCTGGGAGAGGGTGGGTAGTGACAAATACACTTTTTCCATGAAGAGTCTTGAAGTTGTAGAAAGAGCAAGGAATTAAAGGGGATAGCTGAGGGAGAGATAGGGAAGGGAGACCTGGGCCCCATAAATGCCCTCTGGTGGCATGTAGGAAGAAGGGAGAAGAGACTTGTTTAGAGGCCTGCCAGAGAACAGGTGCTCAGGGTTGTGTCTGTGAGACCACAATGGGATCCTGAAGGCAAGAGTCAGCCAAGCAGTGAGCATTTGAATGGAGAACCTGCATATTGCCTGCAATAAAGCAAACTGGAATCACAGACATCTTGATGAATTTCAAGTTCCACCACAGAAGTGGCCCCCTGCCCCAACTCTATGCACAGTCTGCATGTGTTTCTGACCCTGGCTCCTCTGCCACGTCCAGGGACAGGGAAGAGAGCTAGGTGAGGGCATAGCAGAAAGGCACATCTCATCAGAGATTGCTGGGGCTCCTCTGTAGAAGCTCTGGGGTGGGGCCCTGAAATCTGCCCAGGAGAATCAGTACAGGTGGTCTTTGGCCCGTTTCAGAAGCCCTTGGTTGACAACGAGTTCAGTTCCTAAACTTCAGTCCCCAATTTCTAAACATCATATGTTTATAAAGTATTGATAGTAACCATAGGTCTAGTTTAATTTGATTTTAACCCTTTATGAGGCTAATCTTGACAGGACTCATTGGTCTTTAGCCTAAACATAATCCAGAAAAGAAAACAACAGACTCATGAGGAGGAATGAGGCATTTAAAAGATAACAATGAATTGTACATGTGAAAAATATTGAACTGTCAAATGTTGTGTTATCTATATTTTGAAAACAATTAAAAAAAGACAATGACATTGAGTAAAAGTATACAAACGTTGGTAAAAAAATCTAATAAAAACATAATAACAAAAATAATATTAGCAGAAACACTTAGTACTTACTAGATGCCCAGTTTTAAGTACGTTTCAAGTGTTAACTTGGTTAATTATCACAACCACCCTCTGAGGTAGGTATTGTTATTATCACCATCCCCATTTTACAGATGAGAAAACTGAAGAACAGAAAGGTTAAGTAACTTACTTGAAGTCACGCAGTGAGTAGAAAATTTTGGTTTAAAGTCTGCCCCAATTCAATGGAAGTGGAAAAGAAATAAAGGAAATAGTAAATTGGGATTCTCCCCAAAGGAATGTTGTCTTCAATGAAGTATTTGCCTCTGTTTTGGTGCTGGTATCTCCTATTTAATCCCACTTCTTAAATTCATAAAAACACTTTTCAATAAAATGTTTTCTGCTCAGAAAACAACTTCAAAGAAAATGAGTGCAATAAAGCAAAGATATAGGTCAGGGGCAAGGTAACCACATGAAAAAAAAATATAAAATTGCATTTTCCCACTCTGAGTAACTCAGCTTCAAAGGAGCCAAGGCCTCTTGAAATAAGATACTCTGTAACAGGTTATACTCCACATTCCAGAAAAAAAAATACAGAAAATAATTTAATTGCCACAAGTGTCATATGATATCCAGTGAAATGGTGTAGAGTTGGTCTACAACAACAACAAAAAAAAACCAAACCTGTTGCCGAGGAGTTGATTCCGACTCACAGCGACCCTGTAGGACAGAGCAGAACTGTCCCATAGGGTTTACAAGGAGTGGCTGGTGGATTCAAACTGCCGACCTTTTCGTTAGCAGCTGAGTTCTTAACCACTGTGCCACCAGGGCTCCAACAGTGGTTCTCAAATTTTGGCATGTGTCAGAATCTTCTTGAGACCTAATGAAGAACACAGACGTCCAGTCTTGTTAGTGGGACAAGGCCTGGGCCTTGGTATTTTTACAGCCAAAGTTTGAAAACCACTGGTCTACAGAGCTCTGGGTTCATGGTTCTTGAGACATTCTGAAGAGAAGAAACTGGTAACATAGGAAAGAGTCTGGGATAGCAGGAATGCTCTCCTTAGCAGACACAAGCTTAATGCACCACAGCTACGTCCCACCTCTCCTATGTGTACGTCCATCATGACTCTCACCATTCCCTATGTAATTGTGGTTTACTTGCTTGCACCTCCCACCATAAGCTCTTTGGGGGCAGGAAATATGCCTGTCCTGTTCAGTGCTATATTTCCAGAATATAGCCCAATGTCTATACATAATAATTGCAAAATAAATATTTGTTGGTTGAATGAACCAATGGAAGTCCACTAGCATTAAAATTATGGAGTGGGAGTGGGAGGATAGCATTGAATTGCCTGTAAATCTAACTCCAAAGGGCATACAGTTCAAGTGTTGAAATGGTTTTGTAACATATGCAGCCACTCCAGGGGTCACTACCTTTCCGTACCACAGAACTAGTGGGATGAAAATACACTAGTTAGTAATGCTGCGTTCTGAGCCCACATTCTCTCTTTCAGTAGGGGGCTTGGGTATATGTTAACACCTAGGGTCTCCTTAACTTCTCCCTAAAACATAGATTATTCTGTTACTCACCTAACACATAAGGGGTGTTTGAACTAGACAATTAATGATCTGGCCACGTTAAAAAATGCCAAGTGCTTTTCAGATGTTTATTATATGGTCACAGATCTCATAATGCTGCTACAGGATTTCTTTCATTGACTGATATGTTGTTGAAATGTAAAAGAATGACCTTTTAATCAGAAAATAAATGGCTTGCTATCAACTGAACAAGAGTAGTTGTATCACAACTTGAAATAATCCAGTCTAAATCACCAAATACAAAGAATGTATACAAAAGTGGTGCCACATTCACTCTGATAATAACCTCTAAAGAACAACAGAGCGGTTCCAGCTTGTGCACCACACTGGCGTTGTCATCCTCCAATGGTGAGGCTATGTAGGGGTGGGTAAGGGCATGGGCTTAGAGACAGTGTGATCTGAGCTTACTTCCAGCTTAGGAAAGTCACTAACCTAAACGAAGCTTCAATTTTTTTTTCTCGAAAGTAGAAGAAATAATTGTATCTTCATTAATTGGTTATCAGAAGACTAAAGGAGATCATGTATGAGAAGTGTTGAGCTCAATGCCTTACACAAAATAAGTGCTCAATAAATGTTGCTCTGTTGCTACCACGAATCTGTCCATGTCAGTTGGTATCTAGAGCTTGGATAGAATAACCAGTCTATCCCTCTGCCCCTTAGCTCCTTCCCATCATATCACAACCCTATCTAAGTCAGTGCTATCCTAATGGCCTGAACTGTTAGGGAAAGCTTTCTATAGATGCTAACACTTGAACCGAGTCTTAAAAGATGAGCAAGAGAGATTGAGGAGGCCCGGGCTTTTGTGCTCACCCATGGTCCAATCACCTGTGGTCAAGGAAGACTATGATCACATAGAATATGGTCACCTAGGTGAGTTCCCTTTGAGTGGGGATAGTGTCCCTCAAGGGTTACTTACAGTTATAACACTGACCTATCCAAAAGTCCCTGTTGAGCCACACTGACAATCTTAGTCTTGAAGCTCTGCTGAAACGTATTCAGCATCAGAGCAACATGCGCGCTTCCACTGACAGACAGGTGGTGGCTGTGCTTGAGATGCACTGGCCAAGAACCGAACCCAGGTCTCTCACATGGAAGGTGGGAATTCTACCACTGACACCCTGACATTCGTACCAGTCTTCAAGCACAGTTAGCTTTCCATACCTCCTTGGCACTGGAGCCCTGGTGGCACAGAGGTTAAGTGTTCAGCTGCTAACCAAAAGGTCGGCAGTTCAAACTCACCAGCCACTCCATGGGAGAAAGATGTGTAAAGATTACAGCCTTGGAAACCCTATGGGGCAGTTCTACTCTGTCCTATAGGGTCACTATGAGTCTGAATCAATTCGACGGCACATAACAACAACCTCCTTGGCATATCTACGTGGGTGTAATGAACTAATAGAAAATTCTGATGTCAATTCTTTTTTATTCTACACAGACTCAAAGACCTTCTTTGGCTCTGTAGCAGCAGGAAACACCTCTGTTTTCAATATGGGCCTGCTACTTGTCCAAAGATTAGCATCTAGAGCACCACCTTTTTTCCATTGCTATTTTTTACCACACTGTGTGTCTGTCTTCTCAACAATCTCTCTCTCAGCATCATATACAATAATTGGTTTTTATTGGATGCCTATTGTGAACCAGCCAGGTATTTCACATACAATCACTTGAGACATGTACAATTATCCCACTTTACAGATGAAGAAATTAAGGCTCTGAGAGGTTAGGTAACTTGCCCAACGTCACATAGCCAGTAAAGCAGGGCTGGGGTTTGAACTGAGATCTGTGTGACACCATACTTGTACCTGTTACCATCGAGTCGATTCCGACTCATAGCAACCCCATAGGACAGAGTAGAACTGCCCCATAGGGTTTCCAAGGAGCAGCCGGTGGACTTGAACTGCTGACCTTTTGGTTAGCAGCCGTTAACCACTGTGCCACCAGGGCTCCTTTTCTCTCCCTGGTGCTTGCAGTGGTGCAGTGAAAGGACATTTTGCTTCAGGGTATGTTTAAAGCATTTTTTCAGCCCACCGCACTGTGCTCACGTCACTTCATTTCACCACAGCCACATAAGCAGAAATTGCTTAGGAACCTGCTGTCCCTCGGCTGGGCTTACATCCAGCTCCAAGCTGCGCTCGGGGGAGCAGTGTTTCTATTAAATTAATGTGCTCCTACATGAGTGCATCATTCCAGTCACCTGAGAATAGGAAAAGCCTTATCAAGAACTTGCTATTCGTTTTAAGCTACTTTAATCCCCTCTGGTTTGATGCAAATTCATTTCATTAATAATTAACAGTACTTGGCAATGCTTTCCCTCAGTCCCAGTTCTCGGTCAGCATTCCACTTTACTGAACCTGAGAGAAATCAGGGTTGAACCAAAGGAGAAATGAAAATGAGAGAGCCAGGATCTGGCATTAACCCACCCACCCTGACCCCCTATGGAAAAGGCAAGCTAACTTCTACAACAGATATTGGCATTATCTGTGAGGCATTTTGGATGATCCTTGTAGTTTGTCTTCTTAATATTACATCTTCAATGAGCTCATCCAAGCTTTGATAGTGCGGCTTTAAACCTTCCTTTTGGGTAGATATTATAGATCAGTGGTTCTCAGCCTTGGCCAGGAATCAGAATCACCTCTAGGGCTTAAAAACCACACATAAAATCTACTAAAGCTAAACATCCACGTACCTTATGACCCAGAAATTCTACTCTTAGGCATATGCCCAACAGAAATACACACATATGTGCAGAGAGACATCCGGGCAACATGGCACTATAGTCAGAAGCACCACACCATCCTTTCGCAGCAAAGATCCAAAAAACAAAGTCAAACAGAGTCACACATCAATCCTGAAACCCTAAGCATCAAATGAAGAGATAAAGAACTCAGACAAGCACCGAATGGAATAAGAAACTGACTGAAAACAGAGAGCGAGGAGTGATACGTGCAGAGGTCCCCATTAGCTACCGCAGCATGGATCTGCCACCTTGGACTCCTATTGGAGATCAGCAAGTAGGGGCTACAAGAAAGCAGTTTCACGGAGCTTCCAGCAGGAGACAGAACAACCAGTAACCAGCGATACACGCTTCCCCCCCCCCCAACCTTCTTCACCTCCACTCAGCCTCCTCTGCTTCCTGCAGCCAGTCTCTTGGCCGGGAAGTACTGGCTTCACCCTGGTGTTGCTTGGATTCCACCCGCCTGCACTGGCCGGCTCCCTGAGTGCCATTTGTTGGTTGCTGGTGTTCCTTTTTTCTGCTTCTTTAGATTTCTTCTTTACCTCTCACCACCTCCCCCTCCTTTCTCTCAAATACCTGGCTCCGTGTGCCATCTTTGCTTCTTCCTGAAAGGCTGTGAAACACCGCTTGACTGTGAAACTGCTTCCTGGCCCGTGACGCCACGCTGGTGGGACCCCCAGGGTTTTTGTTTGTTTGTTTGCTCTGATTTATTCTGTTTTGATTTGTTTGTTTTCTTTTTCTTTTCTCGGCTTGGGAGCCCCTTCTAAACGGGCAGTGCCAAGTGGTTTGGAAGTTACTCTCTTACTCTGCGCAGACGCACAGGGACATCCCTGGGGGCATTTCTCTTTTCTTGTTTTTTTTTTCCTTTTGTATTTTTTTTGTTTCTTTGATTTATTTCTTCTCTCTCTTATCCCCTTCTTGTCTTTCTTCATTTCCAGTTTCTTGATTTATTCATTTTTTTCCTTTTACCCTTTTTCTTTTTTTTTCATTTTTGTTTTTCCCCATTTCTCAGTCTACATCGCTCCACTCCAGCAGTAAGCTTCCTTAGCACTCTTTTTTGTTTGTATGTTTTTGGCTCCTGTTCCACCCTCCTCTCTCTCATCTTTCCCATACCTACTTTAGCTCCACACATCACAATCTAACCCTCCTTCCTGCCTACCTGCACTGTGTGCTGAACATCACACTCCCAAGCAGCACAGGCACGGCCTACTGAAACCTGCCCTGCACTAATTCCCAGACCACACTGTCAGCCCTAGTACGTGCCACAAACAACCCATCCTAGCAACCCCCCTTCAGCTAGACGTGCCCTGCAGTACCATACCTGAGTGACTGACCCTGCCCATTGGAGAAGGAGGTGAAAAGTGTCGTGCCCACCTAACAAGCAAACAACAAAGAAGGCACAGCCCACCTGTTCAGACATAACCAAATAAAACAAAAAAGCAGGACAAAACAAACAAATCTACTATCAATAAATGAGGAAAATAACTACCAAATGCCCCAAAGACAGTAGACAATATCAAAACATATACAAAAACAAGACAGGATGGTTCCAGTGGGTGTCCAAAATAAAACACCAGATGACTTTCCAGTATAAGAAAAGGCACTAGAACTACCTGATAGGGAATTCCAATCTCTAATATTCAGAATTATCCAAGAGTTGAAGCAAAAAGCAGGCAAAAATGAGGAAAAAATAGACAAATTCATGGAAAAGGCAGACAAATTCACAGAAAATACAGACAAAAAATGGAAGAATTCAAGAAAATAATACAGGAACAAAATGCTAAAATAGCTTCACAACTAGAAATCATACAAAAACAACAATTAGAAATCCAAAAGATAAAAAACAAGATTTCAGAAATGGACAGTGTCACAGAAGGACTGAAGAGCAGGTTTGAAACAATGGAAGATAGGATCAGCAAAATTGAAGGCAAACACTTGCATACAACTCTGTTGGAGGAAAAATCAGAAAAAAAGAACATAGAAAAATGAAGAAACCATGAGAACTATGTGGGATACAATCAAAAGCAAAAATCTTCAAGTGATCAGAATTCCAGAACAGAGGGAGAAAACAGAAAACATGGAGACGATCATTAAAGAATTGCTGACAGAAAACTTCCCCAATATCACAAAAGATGAAAAGCTGACCATCCAAGAAGCTCAACGAACCCCATACAGGATAGATTAAAAAAAAAAAAATCAGCAAGACATATCATAATCACAATCACAAAAACCAAAGACAAACAAAGAATCCTGAGAGCAGCTTGAGAAAAACAAAAAGTCACGTACAGAGGAGAAACAATAAGACTAAGCTTGGATTATTTCGCAGAAACCATGCAGGCAAGAAGGCAATGGGATGACATACATAAAACCCTGAAAGAAAAAAAATGCCAGCCAAGATTAATATATCCTTCAAAACTCTCATTCAAATATGATGGTGAAATTAGGTCATTTCCAGATAAACAGAAATTAAGGGACTATGTAAAAACCAAACCAAACTTACAAGATCTTTTAAAGGGAGTCCTTTGATCTGACAACAAACAACATCAGACCACGGGCTGAATATAGGACATAGGATTGTACTAGCCAGATACCAACCTAGGAAACGAACCCTTAAGGATAACTCAAAACCAAAAGAATTACAACAGGGAACCAGAGAGGTTAATCTGTAAATGACAACAGCATCAGAACAATAAAAGAGGGAATAAATGGTGCAGGGATAGATCCTTGTAATGGAGAGGAAAGCAAGGCGATACCAAGTAATAATAGACTGGTTCAAACCTAGGAAGATAAGGGTAAATTTCAAGGTAACCAAATTTCAAGAAACTTAACAAACCTATTCATCAAAATAAAGAAGAAAAACATAAAGTTTCAGTAAAAACAAAACCTACAAAAACAAAAGATGTGCAAAAAAAAATCCACAAACAAAAGGAACTCAGCACAGGAGAGTAAGAGGAACAAATAAAACATCAACACCACAAAAAAAGCACTACAAAATGACAGCAATAAACTCATACCTATCAATAATTACACTGAATG
>NW_004444036.1:7680824-7694250 GCF_000243295.1 Trichechus manatus latirostris
TTCATCTAAAGTACAATAAAATATATATATATACAAAAAAAAGTATTAGAATGTCCATAGTAGCACATAATAACCCCAAATGGAAGCCACCCAAATGCTCATCAACAACACAATGGAAAAACATGCAGCATGTGAATGAATGATCTACAATTACATACAATAAGGAGGAAGCTCACAAACGTAATATTGAGGATAAAAGCCAAACACAAAGGAGTTTATATAGTATGATTCCATCTAAATGAAGAACAAAAACAGGCAAAACTTATCTACGGTGATAGGAGACAGGATAGTGATTACTGTTAGGGGTTAGTGACTGGTCTGAGCTGCTGGTTATGTTCTGTTTCTTGATCTGGGTGCTGGTTACATGGGTATGTTGACTCCTGAAAGTTCAAGCTGTACATTTATGATGTATGTGAACTATTCTGTGTGTGTATTATCCTCCAATAAAACACTTAAAATATATACATATAAAGGTACTGCCCCCCAGCCCAGTAGCCTCCCCACATCTCTTATGCATACCCACTCACTTCTCCTGGGGACCCTAATAATTCCTGGGCCCCCACCCCCCTACCCTTTTTAAAGCTTCTCACATTATTTGATGCTATCAGTGTTGTCTCAATACCCCTAGCTTTTTGTTAGTCTTTCTTCCAGTGATTGCAGTAAACTTTAGTGGGAAAACAATCTAATTCCATTACCACTTGTGTTATATTAAAATGTGGGAACTGAAAAAATCAAATCAATTTATTGAGCAAAATTATAAACTGAGAATATTTTAGAGTGCTTTATTTTCAACTTATAAAAAAGGAGCCAAGGAGGAATTTGAGTATTTTTGCTACATGGGTTTTAATGCATATGGCATAGTCTGCCTTTTTTAATAATAACGATTACAAAATAATAATAGCTAACACTTATGCCAGGAGCCCTGGTGGTGCAGTGTTTAAGCATTTGGCTGCTAACCGAAAGGTCGTCAGTTTAAACCCACCAGCTGCTCTGTGGGAGAAAGATGTGGCAGTCTGCTTCCATAAAGATTTACAGCCTTGGAAATCTTATGGGGCAGTTCTACTCTGTTCTATACGGTCGCTATGAGTTGGCAATGGGAACATTTACGCCCGGCATTGCTGTAAGTCATTTACATAAATTAACTTATTTAGTCCTCATAACAATTATTTGAGGCAGGTATTATTATTATCCCCATTTTACAGATGCGGAAATCGAGGGAGAAAGAGGGTAAATAACCTGCAGCTAGTAAACCCCAGAACCTTAATTTTAATCCTACCAATTTGGTTTCAGAGTCCTTACACTTAACCACTTCATTATACTCCCATATTTTTTTATGTTGTTTAGTATATTATTCTCATTTTAAGTTGAATATATTTAATATATTGACAGTAAGGTGAAAGCTATGTCCATTTGAATGTTGGCATCTCTATTGAAAATTACATGTGAGAAAACTGAAATTTATAATACACGTTTCATATCAATTCTTCAAGCATTGGGTGAAACAGTAGATCAAATATGGGGGGAAAAAAAGGCCCTGAGTTTGAGGACATTTCTGTAAGTGTAGTTACTCATTCTTTCAGCCACTACTGACTGAATGCCTCCTCTGTGGCAGGCCCTCTGCTGGTTCAGTGGATTTGACAGTGAGTACAATCAAGGACAAGGTCAGAGACCTCCCTATCCAGAGGGTCCACACTGGCCAAACATCAAAGGAGTAAGTGTAAATTGCACATGTGATCATGGTGTTAATAAAGCTTATAAGGAGGGGAACTGTCCTTGTCAGGGAGATCAGGGAAGGCTTCCCTAAAGAAGTGATAATGATGATAAAGCTGAAGGATGAGTAGGAGGCAAAAGGTGAGTGGGAGTGTAGAAAGAGCTTCGTGCCTGTGTATGTGTGTGTGTGTGTGCGTATGTGTAAATAATTGTAATGTAAGTCAGACTGAACAAGTACTATAATAGACATACCAAAAAGCACAATGGAATCTCAAGATTTTTTTCCTTTTTCATTATGGAATCACCTGAAATATTTCAAGCATGAACTCAGGAACCCTTGTATTAGATTTCTAGCTGGTCTCAAAAGCCTGCTGCACAAAAAGACAAAAACACTGCAGGACAGGAATTTGAAATAGTACTTTCAAGACAGCATATATTGAAGTATAAAAGATTTCAAAGTGAAAAGGAAAATAACGGTGTTTACCTTTTTCTGGAGAAAACTAGCAAAAAAGAAAAGACCCTAAGATGCTAAAATCACCAATTACAGAAGGTATTCTTGCAAAATTGTAGGTCAGAAGCCTCTCCAGTCACCCCACCACCATTGCTTAGCTCTACCAGAAAAGTAAGGGTACCCCATTAGGCCAAAATACTTCATGCAATATATGGGATTAAGACTGTGATTAAGCACAAGTTCTGAGGCTGCCTTACAGGTTCAGAATAAATTCAGGTGCAAAAATTATGAATGGTCTTTGCAAATCTAAGCAAGCTCCTCACCACCTCCTGGTATGGCCACTTACCATATTGTTCTCCAGCCTCTATGATCAACCAATGTGATCTCTGGAAAATGTAAATCTGTCATGGGCCACCCCTCACCCTAGAATCCTTCAATGGTACTCATTGCTATAAGGTAAAGATATGACTCCTTACAGTGGTCTGCAGGTGCTGCTTGGTCTGGCTTTTGCTCACCTCTCCAACCCTGTCTTATATTGCACTCACTTTCCCTCTCTCTGTTCCCTCAACAATAGCCTTCTTTCAGTCCCTCATACTCACCATGCTCCATGTTACCTCAGGGGCTTTCCACATGCTGCTCCTTTTTCCCATCCTGCCCTCCAACTATTTGACTCCTACTCATCTTTTAGCTCACCGTCTTTATTTCAGACAAGCCATTCCTGGTCTCCCCAACAGCATCAACTCTCTGTATTACAACTTTAATAGCCCCTAGGTACCTCTCTTCCACGGCACCTACCATAGGCGCAATTTTACGTATATTGTCTTGATTATTTGATTAATGTCTGTCAGTTCCTTAAAAATAAAGGCTGGGATCATGTCTGGTTTTGCTTACTTTCTATCCATAGTCCCAGGTATATTTCTTGACTTATAGTAAAGGCTTCACAAATACCAATCATATGAATAAAGAGGTTTCATAGAGCTACCCAAATCCTATAAGTCTTTGGTAGGTAGTACTCTGCTATGCCTCCAGGTCACTCTCATAAGGAACAGGTATAAAGAAATACATTTTTTAAAAATATTGTATTATATCCCTGCAAGAGGCATGGAGAAAGGCAAACATAAAAGTTGAAGATAATTTGCTACTCTAGTCAAGTAGCACATTTCTAATTATCTTGGTTACCCAGGAGTAAAGGACAGTCCAAAGTCTTATAGTAGGATGAGAAGGAAAAAACATTTAGCTATTTTAACCTAATGTCAATCAAACAATATACTATCTACAACTGGATGTGGTGATCCTTTCGTTTAATTTCAATACGTTTGAGGAATTTTTTTACCCTGACATGAGAAAACGCCAAGTTCCTGCTATAAAGGACAAAGAAAGCCAAAGAAGACAACAAGGTGATTCAAGAAGACCTGTCTCTGCTAGTAATTTACATTTTAGACTAGTGTTTGTTTTCCTCTTTTATAAAATTAAACATAATTATCTGCGCTCCCTACCTGTCCCATTGGGAGTTTGGAAGAATTAATGAGATGATGTTTGTGGAATCTCGGGCCCCTTGGAAACACTATTATTAGAACTGATAAGTAAAACATTGCTTCCAGACAATCAAGGCTGACACTGCCACCAGAAAAAAAAAATAATCAAGTGAAACATTAGGGCAAAATTGCTGTTTGGTGATTTTTCAGTAATGAAATTATCCTCTCTTCCTGAACTTCTAACTGCACTGTTTCACCCAGCAGCCACTAGCCACTTGTGCTATTTACATTTTAATAGATTAAAATTTAATTTAATTGAAAATTCGGTTCCTCAGTTGCAGTAGCCACATGCTGTCAGTGGCTTCCACACTGGATAATGCAGAAATAGGATATCTCAATCACCATAGAAAAATCTATTAAACAGTGCTGTGAACCAACACTTCTAAACCCTTACCTGGAATAGGGATTTGAAACTTTATCAGCTAAACATAGAACTAAAGAGAAATTATTCTTAAAAAAAAATGCTTTCCTTTCAAAATTATTTGTTTTGCCTTTTGTGGGTTGCCTCAGACTTGTTAGCACTAAGAACATGTGCAGTGGAGAATGAGTGAAATGTTCCTCATTTTCCCTGTCTCGTATTTCTTAGAGTCCTATCTATATATAAGCACCGAAGTCTGGCTGAGCAGAGAGTAAGCCATCTGAGTGACCATGAAAACAGATTCCTATCTAAAAAATGCTATATCTGGGTGTCCATAAGATAACAGACAGGTCATTAATATATTCTCATAAGGAGCAAATCCCCTCTTGTATTAAATGCTGCTGCTTCTCATTTTTCCCTTTATACTATTTTAATCTTGTTTGATTGGGGGGTGGGAACAGAAATAAGCCCAATGCATTCTAACTTTGTGTGGGTGTCTCCCTGGCTTGGTTACCAAAGAAACCATTATGTTCCATACTATTCAAATAATGGCTCTACTAGTGCTCTAAATACTTTCTTCTTTTCTAACCTGACTGCTCTGCAGATTTAGAGCCACCATCTGTTGGGCAGCAAAAGAGAAGGGTTTCTGGAAATGCCATGGCCTCTCCCACACTGGATTAAACCTCTATCTCAAGGTTCCAACCTAAGAAGTCAGTGCTTCCGAGGCCAATATTTCCCAACCAAACCCAGGATGCTGTCTCCATGCACCCCTGTACTGCCAAACTACAAAAAGGAAAGGTATTTGCAGACATTCTGTGAGGCAGCTGCCAAGACTCCTGCCACCCGTGCTGTGAGCCTCCTCTCTCACTGCGGTTGCGAGGGCATTGCCAGCCCAGCTCTGAAGCGTGGTGGGGTATCTGGCTGGGATGAGTCTCTGCCTGTCGCCCCCAGGCCATGGAGTCAGTCATGTCACCCTCCCATGGATGCCCACCACTGATCTCCAGAGCAACGAATTCAGAAGCTGTGACCACCTGTTTCTCTGGCTGCCAGGTTGGGCTGTGCCTTCCGGAGCTTCCCACTCCAAAGCAGAACCCATGAGCCTAGGATGCTAATTCCCCTAGGAAAGATTTTTCTGGAAAAGAACCCAATTTTCACTCGTTATTGATATTTGCCTTTCTCCACCCACTCTTTAGATGTAGGGATGCAGAAAACAGCACTTGGCAGACTCCCTGTGAGTCTGAGGCAGCCAGGAAATAAGGAATGAGGTCTTCTTGTAAACCTCCAGGTGCTTGCAACAAAGGGTTCTAAGCTGCTCTCCCAAACAATGAGGCTACTCTTTCAGAGGCTTTACACAGGAAGCTGAAGGCCTTCCAAATTTCTTTCATCTGGGCATTTTAGTATAAATCTGGTGAAATTTTGCAATCTGTTCAACCATAAGAGTGTTACTGCTTGCAACTTTTGGACAGGCAATTATTCTTAAAGCCAGTAGTTACTTCCACTAAGACAAACGCATCCCCTCCTTTTCTAAAACAGCACTGTAAGCCAGGGCTCTCCAAACTTTTTGAATCAAGCACCCTACCCAATACAAAAAATTTTTGCACACTCCTAAATATATGTACCTTTATTCATAGATTACATACATGTGCCATTACCCTAATGCATTATCACATTGCAAACCATGCTTCCAAAGCTGAAATCTTAAAAGCATTAAAGATGAACAAGCAGTATTTTAAAATTATGTTTAATTATATTTCATTTATTAAAGGTACAAAAGTCATGTTTCCTCTTACTGGAAAAATATGACATTTTCAATGAGAGCAATGCAATCAAACAAGCTCTTTTTTTAAATTTTAGTTTAGTTCAAAGGTCTTATGCTAAGTTCAGTTTATTTTAATGCATGGTTTTAAAAGCTGTGAGAGCTAAAAATAAAAAAGATATCCCACAAAAATACATAGATCCAAATGGAAGAAATAAGAGTTATTTTAAAACTTGATAACATCTGCTGTAAAAAATCTAATATCTATATAATTATATGCAATAATAATATGTGTAAAAGTGGATAATATCTATAAAGCTCTTAGCCAGGTACACGTGAACTTCATGGGACCACTGTCAACTCCTCTATCCCCTAGAATATATGATGGCTCACTGAGTAGCATATAAGATAAATGTGGGCATCTGTGCCAATCTGGATCTTCAATACTAGTAGAGTTGTCATATTTTGCAAACAAAAATATAGAATGCCTAGTTTAATTTGAATTTCAGATAAATAACAAATACTATTTTAGTATGGGGTGGCCAAACTCCCAAGCTACTGAGGTCTCCTGCACTGCTCCAATATGTAATTTCAAAACAGCAAATGGCCTCAGGACATTCTCATGGGCAAGGTCATTCTTTGCATTATAAGGGCTAACACTTATTGAGTGCCAGCTCTGTGCTCAGCACTGTGTTTGGGGCTATGCATACATTATCTCATTTTATCCTTGCAAAAGCCACTAGAAATTTAAAAAAAAAAAGTTTTAAGCCACTAAATTTTGGAATCGTTTATTAAGCAGCAATATATACTTGAAAGAGGCTAATTCAAGTTTTTTTGTCTTACTCATTTTCCCTAACTACTGAGAAGCAGGCAGATCATAGACCTTTTCATCGCCTTTTTACAACTTCAGAAATAAGCCCTCGGAAGGAATGGAAGGGAGACTGGCAAGAGCAGGTAATGGATTTCCCAAGTCGGTGTGGAGACTGCAGAACCAGAACCAAAAGCCTTGCCTCATGACCATCTTGCCTCATTAACAACAAGCAGAGGCATTTCTGAAACAACCTGACTGCCCAGGGCGATGCAATCCCTCAAACACACCATGCCCAGACCAGGAAAAAATGCCTTCCTTTCCCTGGAGTCAGAGATGTAGCGCCCTGTCTGGGGTCATTTGTGATCTCCACAACGTCCTTTATAATGGCGAAAGAAACTTCTTTCTGGTTGTTTAACTCATGCCAATCAGAGGGGAGGGAGTAACGGAGAGAGTGAGTCTGGGCACTGCAAATGTATCGAGGCCAGCTAAAGCAGGGGGTTGGGAGCTGACAGCATGAATAGCAACCTCCTTGTAAGATTCTGCATTCGCTTCAGCCCAAGGTCTCGGCACCACTTTGCTGCCAGCTCCCTTCAGATAGAGAACGAGGGCCACGGCCTTTCTCCCCTTCATCATTTGACCTCTACGGAGGCAATCCACGAAAGTCATCATTAGTGCCTGGTGCAGGAAGATGGGGAACATTTCCCGACAAGTTCACATCACACAAAATGCTCCAGCTTGACAAGAGACAGGGGAATATCAGGAACTTTGTCCTCTCTCCTCCTTGCCAATTAGTCCTTGCCCTTTATTTCTAAGATGTTGTTAATCCAGTAAGAAATGGCCCAAGCAAATGAAAGGCAACTTTTACCAATGTGTAATGTGTGTGTGAGAGAAAGACAGAAAGAGAGAGAATAAACTAAAAGAGGAGTTGAAATGTCATTGTCACTATTGGTCTTGGTCAGTCAGTCTCCCTGCTCATTTCTCTACAAATCTGAACAGTTCGTGGGGGAAGAAGCAGAAAATCAGAGGATACAACAGTGAACAAAACAAAACCAAAAATATCCTCATGGAGCTTACTTTTGAATTGTCAGGAGAGGGGGGCAATGGACAGGCAATAAATAAAATACATAAATCTACAGTATGATAGATAATGATAAGTGACGTGGAGAAAAATGAAGCAGGAAATGGGGATAAGGAATACAGGTTATGGAGGGAAACCCATTTTTCATACAGCAGCTCACAGAAGTTAGGAAATACTGTTTTAAAAAACAGGTTGAGCTGAGGAGGAGAAGCGTATCAATTAGGAATTATATTTGGTGGTTAGTAATGGAAACATAAGTGGTTTAAACAAGATAGAAGTTTCCTTTTATTTTTTGCATAAAGGGCAGGTGGAAAGAGGTGGTCCAGGGATGTGGGACGCCTCCATGCTGTCATCAGGGACTTGAGCTCCTTTAATCTTTCTGCTCCACCCTCCTGAGTTCATGGCTCTCATCCTCCAGCTTGCTTCAGGCCAGGACGGTTGCTTTATCTGCAGCCATCACGCCTGCATTGCCAGCAGAACTCTTCCTCTTAAGGATTCTTCTATAGGTCCTGCACAACATGTTTTTCCTTCATCTCATTGGCCACCTCTAAGTGGATGAGAGGCTAGGAATGTATTTTAGCCAGAATACGGGTTGTTTGCGGTTTTTTGTTTGTGTTTTGTTTATCTGGTTTGTTTATTTTTATTTTTATTTTTACTAAGGAAGAAGGGGAGAATTGCAATTAGTAGTTCTTTGCCTCAGGGAAGAAAGAGGGTAAAGTGCAAAGAGAATCCCAGAATGAGAAAGAGCAGCTTTCTATTCTTCTGCAGTGGATGACGCAGCCTCCCACGGAGCAGTACTGCAGCTGCAGGGTCTGTGTCACCTAGGAGAGCCTGTGGGTTAAAACTTCACAGGACAGAACCTCTAGTAGCATGAGCACCACCCTCCCATCATTTGGGTCAATGCCACATCCAGCTCCTGTTGTCTTCCATCAAATCACTTGTCCTTGAGTTTTAAGGAACCCTAAAGGTCACCTGGATCAACCTCCATCCAATAGTGAATCCCCCTCAGCATCCCCAAAAGATTTCTACCCAGTAGTTCAGGCCAAAAACCTAGGGATAATCCTGGATTCCTCTTTCCCTAACAATACCCCCTGTTATGGATTTAATTGTGTCCCCCCAAAATATGTGTGGTAAATCCTAACTCCTATACCTGTGGTTATAATCCCATTTGGGAATGGGTTTTCTTTGTTATGTTAATGAGAAAGTATTAGTGTAGGGTGTGTCTTGAGTCAATCTCTTTTGAGATACAAAAGGAGCAGATTAAGGAAGCAGATAGGGGAAGACAGATGCCATGCCAGATGAAGATCACCAAGGAGCCAAGCAAAAGAAGCTGGAGAGACAAGGACCTTTCTCCAGAGCCAACAGAGAAAGCAAACCTTCCCCTTGAGCTGGCATCCTGATTTCGTACTTCTAGCCTACTAAACTGTGAGAAAATAAATTTATGTTTGTAAGAGCCATCCACTTGTGGTACTTCTGTTATAGCAGCACTACATAACTAAGACACTCTCCTACCCCATCCAGCCTCCAAGAATAATCCATCAACTTCTCTTCGTTTTTATTGCTAGTAGTTTCTATAAGCTCCATCATCCTTCACCTGTTAATAGCCCATAACTGATCTCTCAGGTTCCATCCTTGTAGCCCCACATTCCTTTCACAATACAGCAGCCAGAATGATGTTTTAACAATGTAAATCCAGACACGCTATTTTCCTATTTAAAAGCCTCAGGTGGCTTCTCATTGCACTTAGAATAAAATCCAAACATCCTGCCATGGCCCACGGGATTCTACATGATCCAGACACTACCCATCTCATTGACCCTTGGTACCATTCCTCCCCTTTACTCATGCACTCCAGCCACACTGGTCTTTTTGTTACTTGAACACACCAAGGTTATTCCCACCTTAGGACTTTTACCTGGAATTCTCTTCCCCACATGGCAGGATGGATCCTTCTTACCATTCAGATCTCCACTAAAATGTCCCTCTCCTCAAAAAGACCTTCCCTAACTTACCCAGTCTAATGTAGTCCAACCCCTACTAGGCACTTCCTAGAGTATTACTCTATTTTTTTCAGGTACTTATAATTAGTTAAGGTTAGTTACTCATTTATTTGTTTCCTTACCTATTATCCCCATTATTAAGTTCTGTGAAGGCCGAAACACTGCTTTTATTGGTCTCCCCATATCTCTAGCACCACAATGACTTGCACATGGTAGGCATTAAATAGAATAAATGGTTGCTGAATGAATGATAAGGTTTGAGGTGCCCTCACTATTTCAGTTTTTCTTTTCTGAACACCCATCTGTTTGGCATAAGCCCTCTTAAACAGGTTCCAGGAAATACTATTCTTAGAAGTGTATCATCAGCAAAGAACACCATGGTGCTGTTAGGCATTATGCCCCTGCCCTGGCTCAATGGCTGATTTAGAAAAGGTGTTTGTGCAAAGAAACAATCTTTGTTGGTTATGCGGGATGGAAAGGGTGGGAGGGGGTAATACTAAATAGACAATAGATAAGTGGTAAATTTGGTGAAGGGTAAGACAGTACACAATACTGGGGAAGCCAGCACAATTGGTACAAGGAAAGGTCATAGAAGCTCCATAGACACATCCAAACTCCCTGAGGGACTGAATTGCTGGGCAGAGGGGTCTGGGGACCATGGTCTCAGGGAACATCTAGCTCAACTGGCATAACACAGTTTATAAAGACAATGTTCTATATTCTACCTTGGTGAGTAGTGTCTAGGGTCTTAAAAGCCTGTGAGCAGCCATCTAAGATACTTCACTGGTCTCACCCCTTCGGGAGCAAGAGCGAATGAAGAAAACAAGATACGAGGAAAAGATTAGTCCAAAGGACTAATGAACCACAACTACCATGACCTCCACCAGACTGAGTCCAGTACAACTAGATGGTGCCTGGATACCACCACTGATTGCTCCCACCAAGATCAGAGCGGAGGGTCCCGGACAGAGCTAGAGAAAAATATAGAACAAAATTCTAACTCACAGGAGGCCGGGCCAAGACGGCGGAGTAGTCAGATGCTTCTGGTGGACCCTCTTACAAAAAGACCCCAAAAAATAAGTGATTCGATTATATATGGCAATCTGGGAGCCCTGAACATCAAAGGCAGAGTTGAGGAACCGGACAGCATGGCGGGGGAGGGAGAGATGGTTCGGAAGCAACAAAGAGTTGCCAGATGTGACCCGGCGAGAGCCTGAGTCCTTCAGGCCTGATCAGCTTGGGAGTGAGAGGTGAGGCATGCAAGCATCCGTGCTTGGGAGGCGTATTCTGCACCGGGAGAAACCCAGCCACTGAGAGTCTACTCGGCCATGAAGAACCAGTGAGAAGCAGCCCTCGATGAAAATACGTACTTGCGTACGGCCTACTGTGTGGATCAAAAACATCGCCCTTAGAGAAAAACCTCTCTCCCATTTACCTCCCCGCTCCCTGCTCTGCACTGGGTCCTGGACCGGCTTCAGCAATTGCAGAGTCCCCTGGGCTGGAAGTAGGATCCTTCACACGCCCAGAGCCATTCTCCCTGCCTTGGAGAGTGAACAAATTAACAGACGGGAGAAAATAAACTGCCGGCTCCCCTAAGCCAGCAACCCAGGGTTAGTGTAGCTCTTTTGCCTAGGCATAGGCATAAGGGATCCATGGACTTTGAGTGCCTTTGCCCCTGCATAGACTTGTGTGGGCACATCTCAATAGTGTAGGCCCTCATCACTGCAGTACAACAGGGCGGAACTCTAACTTCAACTGTTTCAGCTGTGAAGTGGCAGATACTTGACATTTGACACTGCTCTGCCCATTAAGCAGGGTCTTCACCTACCCACATCAGGGGCCTGAGGACTGGTGGCTCCACCCACGACTTCTAGCCACCTGTGAGAGGGACCCATGAATAAGAGGTACCCCCCGGTCCTTACAGCCAACAGCATTAGCTGCTCATAGTCCAGCTGCAAAACCCACCCACCTATGCGCTCTAGGGAATAGGGACACACCTTACTCCTGGACACTCGGGGGTGGCCATCAGCCACCTGCCTTGCTCAGAGTGTGTCCCCCTGCTGCAGCCAGATGCCTGTGCCTACACCAATCACACATGCCTATCTAGGACTGTAAGTGAGAGCCTACACCACACACTTGGTGGCTATCTATCAAGGCAAGTGAGCTGAATCCATACAACAGGAGTGGGCAGACTCCTGAGCTCACATACCTAGTAACAGATCTAACCACCTGGTGACAGGATATTAGAGCTTCAAAGGTGCCAATAATCAAACTAGCTCATACGAGCAGCCTATTTGGGTATATAAAAACAAAACAAGAAGCTAGGACACAGTAAGAAAACATAAAATAAATAAATATAATAATTTATTGATGGCTCAGAGACAACAGTCAATATCAAATAACATAAAAAGGCAATCCATCATGGCTTCAGCAAGCCCCCAAAATAAAGAATCTAGAAATTTTCCAGAGGAGGAAAATTTCTTGGAATTACCAGAGGCAGAACACAAAATACCAATACACAGAACTCTTCAAGAAATTGGGAAGGAATTAAGCAAAACGCAGAACACACAATAGAGGAAATTAAAAAGATTAGAGAAGAGCATGATGACAAATTTAACAGGCTGCAGGAATCCATACAGAGACAGCAATCAGAAATCCAGAAGGTTAACAATAAAATTTCAGAATCAGACAACTCAATAGAAACTCATAGGAGCAGAATTGAGGCAATGGAAGTCAGAATTAGTGAGACTGAAGATAAAACACTTGACATCATCTTATTGGAGGAAAAATCAGATAAAAGGATTTAAAAAATGAAGAAAACCTAAGAATTCTGTGGGACTCTATCAAGAGGAATAACCTACGAGTGATTGGAGTACCAGAACAGGGGAGGATAACAGAAAATACAGACAGAATTGTTGAAGATTTGTTGACAGAAAACTTCCCTGATATCGTGAAAGATGACAAGATATCTATAGAAGATGCTCATTGAACCCCACATAAGGTAAATCCCAAAAGAAAGTCACCAAGACATATTATAATCAAACTTGTCAAAACCAAAGATTAAGAGAGAATTTTAAGAGCGGCTAGGGATAAATGAAAAGTCAGCTACAGAGTACAGTCAATAAGAATAAGCTCGGACTATTCAGCAGAAACCATGCAGGCAGGAAGGCAATGGGATGACACCTATAAAGCCTTGAAGGAAAAATACTGCCAGCCAAGAATTATATATCCAGGAAAACTCTCTCAAATATGATGGCGAAATTAGGACATTTCCAGATAAACAGAAGTTTACGGAATTTGCAAAAACCAAACCAAAATTACAAGAAATACTAAAGGGAGTGCTCCGGTTAGAAAATCAGAAACATCAGATAACAACCCAAGACTAGTACACAGGACAGAGCAACCAGACAGCAACACAGTTAGGGAAGTCAAAAAACGAAATCAAAGCTAAAACACCGAAAATAGGGAAACTGATGTCAATATGTAAAAGATGACAACATTAAAACAAAAAAGAGTGAATTAAAAAATGTAGACATAGATTTTTCATATGCAGAGGAAGTCAAGGTGATATAAAGAAATAAAAGACAGGTATAAACTTAGAAAAATAGGGGTAAATATTAAGGTAATCACAAAGGAAACTAACAATCCTACAAGTCAAAATAAAAAACTAGAAAAATATAAAGACTCAGCAAACACAAACTCAAGAACATTGAAAATGATCAAAAGA
>NW_004444036.1:7698067-7747388 GCF_000243295.1 Trichechus manatus latirostris
AAAGTATTAGCCCAAGAGACAGAAAGGGCCACATAAACCAGAGACTTCATCAGCCTGAGACCAGAAGAACTAGATGGTGCCCAGCTACCACCAATGACCGCCCTGACAAGGAACACAACAGAGAGTCCTGGATGGAGCAGGACAAAGGTGGGGTGCAGGATTTAAATTCTAGAAAGAAGACCAGACTTAATGGTCTGACTGAGATGGAGGAACCCCGGAAAGCATGGCCCCCGGATTCTCTATCAGCCCAGAACTAAAACAATTTCCCAGGCCAACTCTTCAGACAGGGATTCGACTGGACTGTGGGACATAAATGGATACTCGTGAGGAGTGTGCCTCTTAGCTCAAGTAGATACAAGAGACTAAATGGGCAGCTTCTGTCCGGAGGTGAGATGGGAAGGCAGAGAGGGTTAGGAGCTGGTTGAATGGACTTGGGGAATCAGGGGTGGAAAAGAAGTGTGTGCTGTCACACTACGAGGAGAGCAGTTAGAGTCATATAACAATGTATGTATAAATTTTTGTATGGGAAAAAATAAAAAAAAATTCTAACTCACAGAAAAAGACCAGACTTACAGGCCTGACAGAGACTAAAGAAACCCCCAAGAATATGGCCCCCAGACACCCTTTTAGCTGAGTAATGAAGTCACTCCCGAGGTTCACCCTGCAGCCAAAGATTAGACAGCCCCATAAAACAAAATGAGACTAATGGGGCACAACCGTCCAGGGACAAGGACTAGAAGGTAGGAGGGGACAGGAAAGCTGGTAATAGGGAACCCAAGGTTGAGAAGGGACAGTGTTGATATGTCGTGGAGTTGTTAACCATTGTCATAAAACAATATGTGTACTAACTGTTTAATGAGAAACTATTTGTTCTGTTAACCTTCATCTAAAGTACAATAAAAAAAATAAAAACTAAAGTAAAAGAAAATGTGTTTGTTCATATGGATTCAGGGATTCTTTTGAGAACGTTCAGGGGTGGGGACCCACAGATCAGAAATCATTGCCCCAAATCATGCCATAATGTGATGATGTACGATCATGATTCAAGACCTCCAGCAACCTTTCAAGTGTCCATAAAACCAACTTGAGATGCACAGGTCTATACTGGGGGCATCTTAAAGACAAAATGTTTATTACATAATTGTTCTTCTGACTTTAATGGTGACTTTATAATTAAGAAACAATATAGAAGATTTGAGACTTTTTATTGTGTAGTATTCCAGTTTTGTTGGGTGATACAGAGACTGCTATGTGTTCATAAACGTCATTTTTTCCCCTCCTGGTCATATAGCTAGATTGTAGTTAGGAGGAGCCGTGTCATTGAGTTCTGGTCAATGAAATGTAGATAAACGTGATCTACACCACAGGATGGAAGGGGGCTGGATCTCCAAATGACTGAGTGGAGTAGAGTCACCTACACCCCCTACCTGAATTGAACTGTGACATGAGCAAGTAATAAACTCTCATTGTATTAACCCACCGAGATTTTTAGAAGGGTTTGTTATGACACTTACCTACCCTGACTTACACAGAGGAATAAAAAAAAAAGACTTTGTGATAATAATGTTAAACTTTCAAAGAGAACACAATTCAAATATCTGCAATCTCAGCCATATTGGGTTGTTAGAAATTATGTAGTTTTAACATCAGTAGATGACTAGCAAAAAGCTAGCGGCTTCTTAGATGACAAACATACCGTATTTGCTTTTCAAATGCTGGAAATGTTTCTAAGTAAAACATGAAAGAAATATTTTAACAGGCTGACTTGGGGAAAACGCTCAACATGAAGAGACCAAAATGTTGTTCAAAAAGAGAAACAACTCAATATGCTCTCAAAGACTTGCCCAGGCTTTAATAGAGGAACATCCAGAGTGAAGAAAAATTGCTGGACTTATTCTGAAACTTAAGGGAAATTTTCCCGTGAGGGTGGGATGCTATTTAGTTGTCATTTAATTTTAATTTTTCTAAAAGAATTTTTTTAATTAAGGAAACTATCCAAAGTCTTTATTCTGATCTCCTTGGGATTCATAGGATCAAACTGAATCACACTCCTACATGACTACCCTGTGTATTCAGCTCATTCGATCTTCCCAGAGAATCAGGAGACATTTTTCTGTGGAATTTGTTCTTCCTACATTGACTTCTTGTCCGTATATTTAATAATAATAATAACATAGCATCACTAGCACACATTAGAGGTGACAAAAAAGCTTTCACTTGCATTATGAAGAGTTACAATATCTGTTAATACTCCAAACAATCCATTTTTTCTGTCTTCCATGTGTGGATTTGTAAAATTATAATTTCCCAACTTCCTAAGGTTTCCTGGACTACCACAGCCCTGAACACTAACTACATACAGCAGTTAGTATGCATTAGAAAGTATTTTATTTGTAATATGTGGATATATTTTACCAGAAGAACAAAAAATATCAATTATCTCTAACAAAGAATTAACTTGCAATATTTAAAAATATATATACTCACCACATTTCTATAGTTTCCTTTTCAAAATCCCTTGTTTAACTTCTCACTTTCAATATGTACCATTCTCTTCTCCAGTGGTATCAAGTTTGTTGGTTCCCAGCCTCTGGTTAGCAATCTATGGCCTACAAATGTTTTAAATAAAGCAGAAGTATAGAAAAAAGTATTCAATGAACACAGATGTGAAGGTTATATTTGGGTAGTGTGATTGCTTTCTGATTCACGTTCATTTGGGTTTTCTAACTTTTCTGCAATGAGCATATAATTCATTTTATAACTAGAGAATAGGTAAAAAATAAATAATGAAAAATAAAGCACTACTTTTAGCCTCTTAACTTTTGGTACATAATTACACCTAAAGATTAGTTTTATTTTATTTTGGTTAGAGTAGTCTCTTGTCCTCAACTTCAAATTGAAAAGGAGTGATACAGCAAAATGCACTGTAGAGCAGAATTATTCTTCCTCCTCCAAAGAAGGCTGTTTAGAAATGAACATCTTTTTGAGACACCTGTTTCCTTTCAACAGGGATAACAGATAAAGTTTGATTGAGAGAAATGCCAATCGTGTCATGAGGCAGATGGATTAACTTTCTAATGTTTCTTTCCTGTCAGTAAATCTCAAGTTTTACTCTTATGCTTAGCAAAATATTTTTAGAAATATCATTTGTTCAATAGAGATGATGCATTTTACTACTTCTTAGAGCGAATCATTGATCCCTATCACTGCGGCGTTAGGTAGGTCTCACAAATCATCCAGGCATCTGCCCTCATCCACAAATAAATCACTGACAGGGCCGTAAAGAAAAGGGAAATGCCAATCAGAACTAGGTCGTCAATAAGAAAATATTTTGCAGTATCTATTTATGACATTTCCTCTTGTTTTAAGACATTGATTAGTCTAATTTCTTTTGCAATTTCCTGTTAAGAACTTCTCTCATGAAACGTATTTTAGCATAGTACAAATTTTCTCATAAGATATTTTTGCGTTCTTGAAAAATTGTATATAGTCTCATATCATCCAGAGTAAATTTTAAGATGATAGGTCAAGTAATGATAAACAAAATATAGCAACCTTACATATATAAGGTTCAAATATTGGGGTGTGTGTGTGTATACACACATATGTGTGTGTATATATATATGTATTGGTGTGTATAACAAAACAAAAAAAGCCCATTGCTGTTGAGTCAATTCTGACTTGTAGCAACCCTGTAGAACAGAGTAGAACTGCCCCATAGTGTTTCCAAGGCTGTAATTTTTATGGAAGCAAACTGCCACATCTTTCTCCTGCAGAGCAGCTGGTGGGCTCGAACTACTGACCTTTTGGATAGCAGCTGAGCACCTAACCACTGAGCCACCAGGGCTCCATATACAGTAAACTCAAAACCAAATCCACTATTGTCCAGTCAATTCTGACTCATAGCGACCATATAATATATATAATAATATAAATATATTATTATATATATATGTACATTAGTATTTATTGGTTTAATTTTAAAGTTCCTATCTCCCTATCTTTAAAAATCATCAATTCTCCAACTTAAAAGTTTTCATACAGTTTGTTTACATTCATTTGATTATCAGGGAGGCCTGAATGACATTATTTAAACATACAATAGATAGAACTGCCTTTAAACTCCTTAGGTTTATCTCACAATTGCTAGAGACTTCCTTCCTGGGAGAAGAAATTTCTCTCCCTTTTCTCCTACTGTATTCCACAATATTTTCCTCCCCTGAAGCCAGGGGGACACTTCAAGGCCTTTCTTAGGACCGGAGGAAAGAATACAAACCCAAGACCTATAATTCAGTAGCCATGTCCTAATCATGGAGATTTTTGGCTACCATTCACTGCTGTGCTGCCTTGAAAAAGAGTGACTTTATTAAAAAGGATTGATGATATTTTCAGAACCTAATCCTAATAATTTCTCTTAAATATGATCTGTTTTTGTTATAATACCCCCAGAACCCCCATAATCACCCTATTCCCAGCCACAAAAAGAAAGTAGAAAAAGAGAAAAGGGAGTTAAAACAGGTAAACGTTATTCACAAAAGAACCAACATTATGATTAGTAAGAGGAGAATTCCTATTGCAGTAGTAAGTTTAACTAGGGTAGGCCAGACTACTATAATAAATAAATAAATAAAACCCGGGTGCCATCGACTTGATTCCGACTCATAGCGACCCTATTGGACAGAGTAGAACTGCCCCGTAGGGTTTCCAAGGAACCGCCGGTGGATTTGAACTGCTGACATTTTGGTTAGCAGCCAAATGCTTAACCACTGCGCCACCAGGGCTCCACTATAATAAATAGGCTTCAAAATATATAACAGTTCAAACACAATAGAAGTTTATTTCTTGCTCACTTACTAGTCCAAGGTGATCCCCTGATCAGTGGGCAGCTCTTCTCCCACACAGCAATTCAGGGATTCGGGTTCCTTCCAACTGTGGTTCCGAAATCCCCAGTGCCTCGTAGTTGTGTGCATTCAGATGACAAGGAAAGAGACGATGATGGACACGCCTTTGGGAGGAAGTGACGTGTATCTTCCACTCACATTCTATTGGTGAGAACTAGTCCCATGACCACACTCAAAGGATGCTGGGAAATGTAATCTAGCTGGGTGCCCTAGGAGAAAAGGAAAAAGAATTTGGTGAATAGTCAACAATCTTTGCCATAAATTATCTGCATCTATGTGTTTTATTAATTCGTGAATCCCTAATATTTTTGCTCAGTACCTAACCTGGTAAACATATGATAAAATGCTGGATGAAGGTTGCAAGTCAGAAAGTGGATCACTGTGATATTTCATTATATTGTTTATATAATATAAATTTTAGGTTCCCTGGGTGGTGCAAATATTTAAGCACTTGACTACTAACTGAAAGTTTGGCAGTTTGAACTCACCCAGAGGTGCTTTGGAAGAAAGGCCTGGCAATCTGCTTTCAAAAGATCACAGCCTTGAAAACCCTATGGAGTGATTCAACTCTGCACACATGCAGTAACCATGAGTCAGAATCAACTCAATGCCAAAACAACAACGACTTGATATTCAATTAATTTAATATTAAGATAGTCTAAAACTTAGTCTTCCCTATTTTAAAATTCGAATCTCATATTTGGTTCAAATTCCTCCTCCCACCCAGGCTGACTAGTGGATCCAGAAGCTTGGAATGGGGGTCAGACCAAAGTGAGGGGAGGCTGCTCTCTCACCTACTACCCTCTTCTCTGCCCAGATTCCTCTGGGTTAAGGTGGAGGGGAGGAGGGAGATGAGAAAGAATTTTTATTTTTTCATACCTGTCCTCTACTTTGTTGGTTATAACTGCAGTTCCCTTATATGATGGCAGTGATAATGGTGAGGTCGTTGTCCCTTTTCTATTGGTGTCACTTGTTCTGTCTAACCCTGACTGCCCTGGGTTGCCTCTCTGAGGCAAGCATTAAAATGCTGGCTCTCTGACAGGAGGGAACACATTGATTCTTCAGAGGGCCCCATGGAGGCCTCCCCTGAACAGTGCCCTAGAGTGGAAGATCCAGCTTGAATCTGGCCTCTTTTTCATGCCTTCTGAGAACCCCCTAGGGTGACTTGCTGACAGAGTTCCCTCACAGAGATGGAAGCCCTCTTGGGGGACGCAAACAAGGGAGCTTAAATTCTAGCCACCTTCCATGGTGTCCATTCAGGCACCTGAAATTCCCAAACCATTGCCATGCCAAAGGGTGAGAATGCTGACTGCATCTGGCACTCCACTTCTCAATTCTGACTTCTCATCCCTGCCCTTACCCTGTACCCCAGAATCATCAGGCCCAGAGCATCAGGCACCTAATGGGGCTGGCTCAGTGGCTCAGTAACCTTCATACAAGTTATAATCTTACTCCCTGATTGGTAGTAGAGTGGGGGTGGCGGAGATTGGCAGTCCTTCCATCCTCAATCTTGTAGAAAGGAGACAAGATGAATACCTCCATAGGGAGGAGAGGAGAAAGGGATGGTTACCAATTCACCAAAGACGGTCTTACATTCCAACCCCCTCCATTAGCCCCATTTGATGGAGGAGGAAGCATGGAAACAAGGGAAGGGTGTTGGTGCCAGCTCTGCTAAGATGGGGCCTCTCAGCAGGCAAGCCCTGTAGGGAGGTGGCTGTTTCTGTGGACTGGCAGTTCTCTGAACTTAAACCCCAGGGGACTTGGTACCTTTTGTTTTCAGATGTGAGTTCTAGTCAAAATTCCAGGAAAAAGCCTACTTTGCACTTCACACCACAACTCTAAAATGATTCTTTTGTCAATTGAAGCTTTGACATTTTTGTGCATTGAACTTGATTTCTGGCTGCTTAATCTGTGGGGCACCTCCAAGAGAAAGACAGCAGTCCCTTGTGAAAAATCATAACTATTCTGTACAGATAATTCCTGCCATCCCATTCAGGAAAATTGCTGACCTCTGGACATACAGCCCTGCAAAAAATACAATCTGGAGCATTTTTACGCTTGACGTTTCACCAAGGATAAACACAGAAACAGCTGTGTGTAATCCATGTAGCTTGCGCTTAGAAAATATCATTGAATTGAGCCAACATATTTGCAAGAAAAGGCTTTTGACTGATTCAAATAATTTGATCATGGGGGAAAACAACCTTCCCTTTGTCATAATGTCAATCTGTGGCTTACATAAGTTTCTCCCTCAGCATCTATTAATTTCTTCTAGTTGCCTTATCACCTAGTTTCTGACATGGCCAGTCCAATCTTTTCACCCAGTTTCTCAATACTTATGGTCTCTAACTAGCCTTCCTGGCCATGCCCTATGGAGTTTTCCATGATAGAGACCCCATTGCTACAGTGCAACCCAGTCTCTTAACAGCCCTAGTTACTCCTTGCACCTCCCAGCCACGCCCCATAGGGGTGCCCGTGATTAAAACTTCTCTCTTTTCCTGCACTAATGCACTAGAAACTTTTCAACTGACCAGTAAGACTTCAGCACATGCTAACCCTTGGGATCTCATCTTGCTTGCCATACATAAACCCCTTCCAACAGTTCCTGCTTGTCGTTGCCTTGCCCCGGGTGCAACTTCCTGTGTAGCCCTGCACCGAGGCATGCTGTAGTTTCCTCTCTGGGATCTGTGAGAACTTAAACAAATATGTTCTATTTGTTTTATGGACTTCCTGTGTGAGTCTCACTCCCTCGTGCCACACCTGACAGACCATCTATGATACCCACAGACCCCCTTCGGGTCAAACTTAACACACACTCCTAGCCCCTTAGGGAGACACTTGCTGAAAAATGTATGTTAACACTTTGCTCCAGAAGCAGCTCTGGGAAACCAGAGAGGAGGTCCAAAATTTGGGTCCTAATCAGAGTTGCTTTGCGAAATGCCCAATTGCTAGAATAAACTGAATGAGCTGACACACATACACTCTCTCTCTCTCACACACACACACAGGGAGAGAGAGAGATGTCTGTATGTTAAAAACAGCTCTCTGCTTGGAATTCTGTGATTTTTAATTGGATCTTTGTACTTGTATTAGTTTCCCAGGGCTGTTGTAATAAAGTACCATGAACTTTGTGGCTTTAAAAAAAACAGAAATGTATTCCCTTACAGTCTGGAGGCTAGAAGTCCAAATTCAGATGTCAGTAGAGCCATGCTCTCTCTGGAGGTTCTAGGCAAAGATCTGTCATTGTCTCTTCCACCTTCTGGCAGCCCCAGGTGTATCTTGGCTTGTGGCAACATAACTCCAATCTCTGCCTCTGTCTTCATGTGTCTGTCTTTCCTCTATGTCTCTCTCTCTGTGTCTCATCTCCTCTTTTTATAATGACACTAGTCATATCGGTTTAGGTCCCACCCTACTCCAGTATGACCTCATGCTACCTTAACTAATTACATGAGCAATGACTCTATTTTCAAACAAGGTCACAGTCACATGTACCAGTGGTTAGGATTTCAACATGGTTTTGGGGGGGGACACAATTCATCTCATAACAGTCCACTCTGTGGCCCCTCAAAATTCATGTCCTTCCCATGAGCAAAATACATTCGCCCCATCCCAGTACCCCCAAAGTCTTAACCCATTCTAGCATCAACTCAAAGTCTAAAATCTCATCTTCTAAATCATCTAAATCAGGTATGGGTGAGACTTTAAGTATAGTTCACCCTGAGGCAAAATTCCACTCTATCTGTGGACCTGTGAAACCTAGAAAACTACTTACTTCCAAAATTCAATGGTGGGACAGGCATAGGATAGTCATTCCCATTACAAAAGGGAGAAATTGGGAGGAAAAAAGGAGTCATCGGTCCCAAACAAATCCAAAACCCATAAGGGCAAATTCCATTAGATTTCAAGGCTTGAGAATAATACACTGTGGCTTAATTCACCCACGGAGGCCCTGTTGGTCTCTGGGTAGCCCTGGACTGACGTTGCCCTGATTCCTCAGTCCAGGGTAACTTCTCCGCCCTCTGGAACCAAGAAGTGGGTGGCCTGATGCTCTAGAACAGAGAAGACAATGGCCCCATGCTGTGGAACCAAGGAGGTAGTGGCCCCACCCCTCAGGCCCGCACCCTCAGAGTCATTCTTTCCTTTTTTTGAAGGATAAAGCATCTTCACAGCCAAGTGGCTCTATCAGCCCATTTCCTGCCTGTAGAATCCCAGAAGTTTGACAGCTTCCCTTCACTTCATCTCATTTCTATCCGCTCCAGTCTAAGCTGGCAGTGTTTCTGTTGAGATGTTGATTGGATCCATAAGTCACACACCTAATCTCTTTAAAAAATGGTTGTCCCACCATACCCTTGGTGTTCTCTCATTTTTTTTGCATGCTTTCTCATTTTTTTACAATATAGATAGGCTGAGAATTTTTCAAATCTTCAAGTTCCAGTTCCTTTTTGCTTAATACTTCCTCCCTCAGTTTACCTCTTTTCTCTCACATTTTACTATAAGCAACAAGGAGAAACCAGGCCATGCCTTCAACAGTTTGCTTGGAAATCTCCTCAACTAAATATTCAAGTTCATTGCTTACAAGTTCTACTTTCCACAAAACAGTAAAACATAATTCACCCAAGTCTCTTCCACTTTATAACAAGGATTGCCTTTCCTCCAATATTCAATAATTTTTCCTCTTTTCTGTGGTCACCAGAAGCATCTTTAATATTCATATTTCTATCAACATTCTGTTCATGGTGATATGTGTATTTTCTAGGACGACAGAAGCTTTCTCTACAGATTTCCTTACTTCTTTTTGAGCTCTCACTAGAATTGTCTTTAATGTCCATAATTCTACCAACGATCTCTTCAAAGCAATCTAAGCTTTTATTATTAACCAAAACCAAAACCACATCCGTTGCTGTCAACTCATAGAAACCCTATAGAACAGAGTAGATCTGCCCCATAGAGTTTCCAAGGAGCAGCTGGTCCAGCCTCCACCCGTTATCCAATTCCAATGCCACTTCCACATTTTAGATATTTGTTACAACAGCATCCCCCTTCTTGGTACCAAAATCTGTATCAGTCAGGGTTCTCCAGAGAAACAGAACCAGTAGGCAGATAGATAGATAGATAGACAGACAGACAGATAGGAATTGGCTCACACAATTGTGGGGGCTGGCAAATCTAAAATTTGTAGGGCAGGTGTCTTAGTTATCTAGGGCTGCTATAATAGAAATACCACGAGTGGATGGCTTTAACAAAGAGAAATTTATTCTCTCACAGTCTAGGAGGCTAGAAGTCTGAATTCAGGGTGCCAGCTTGAGGGGAAGGCTTTCTCTCTGTCAGCTCTAGAGGAAGGTTCTTGTCATCAATCTTCCCCAGTCGAGGAGCTTCTCAGTGCAGGGACCCTGGGTCCAAAGGATGTGCTATTCTCCTGACTCTTGTTTCTTGGTGGTATGAGGCCCCCATGTCTTTCTGCTAGCTTCTCTCTTTTATATCTCTAAAGAGACTGGTTCAAGACACAATCCAATCTTATAGATTGAGTACTGCCTCATTAACATAACTGCTGCTAATCCCATCTCATCAACATCATAGAAATAGAATTTACAACACATAGGAAAATCGCATCAGATGACAAAATGGTGGATAATCACACAGTATTGGGAATCATGGCCTAGCCAAATCAATACACATATTTTTAGGGGACACAATTCAATCCATGAAGCAGGCAAGCAGGATGGAAACTCAGCAAGAGTTGATGTTAGTCTTGTGGTCTGAAATCCATGGTGCAGGCCAGCAGGCCAGAAACTCAGACAGGATTTCTGTTACAGTCTTAAAGTAGAATCCCTTATTCTCTGAGAAACCTCAGTGTTTTTTGCTCTTCAGGCCTTCAATTGATTGGATAAGGCCCACTCATTTTATTGACGGTAATCTTCTTTACTTATAATCAACTGACTGTAAATGTTAATCATATCTAGAAAATACCTTCACAGCAATGTCTAGACTAGTGTTTGACCAAACAACTGGACACCATAGTCTAGCCAAGCTGATAGATAAAAGTAACTTTCACAGTACTGTTCTGTATTTTACAAATTTCCACAATGAATGTATACTGATAATAAGATGAATGATGAAAAAAATAATTATTAAATTCTTATATCTGCCAAGCACTGTGATAAAATTCTTTACATATACCTCATTTACACCTTAAAACAGGTAGGAACTATGATTAACCTCACCTTATAGATGAGTAAACTACAACTTAGCGAGTTTTAGTTGCACAGCTAGAAAGATCAAACAGCTAACAGGTAGCTGGCAAAGCCAGTATTTGAGTCCATGTCTATTGAATCTACATTTGCATTCTTTCCACTACACTGTGTGACATACTGATTTGGAAGATCTTTAGTTGGACCACAGATCAGAAGTGACGCAGTCATGAGGAGGTTTGTCCTCATAAGGTGGGATACAAAATGGTACTCTCCATCTGAAGACAGAACAGGACATAGGTAGAGGAGATACAGACTAGGTGCCTGAGAAGTTGGCTTTGTTTCCCATACAAAGGATTAAAGAAATGTGGAGTGAAGGGATATGAATGATTTGGGTACAGACTCCAGAAAATACTGAAGTACAGCTGTGCATGGAAGGCCAACAATTCAGGAAAACCTCACCTACCCAGAGGCCAACTTGCAGCAACCTCAGCCAGCTGTAACCCAAGTAACCTCAACATTAGCTCAAAGGACTTTTGAGCAGCACAAATGCAAAAAAAAAAAATCTGAACTTTATGATATTAGAAATATGTAGAGTTAACACTAGTATTATGATTATATGTGTAAAAAACAGTAGTGGATTAGAAACAGCAACACATTAACAGCTAAAAAGTTTATCAGGGGAAAGGAACAAGCGTGCAACAGAGCAGGCAGAAAAATTGTTCAAGAAGAGTAGTTGGGTAGGGGGTAGACATTCAGTAATAGAGCCATCTGAGCCCTTTATGTTTCAATAGCCCTTAAAGACATCACTGGGTAGCAGCACAAGAACAGAGAACAAGAAAAGACACTGGAAGTCATTGGAGGTCACCTGGATCCTTCCTTATTTTACTTTGAGTTGATATTGTGACAAAACTATTGCTGCTCATAATTGCAATCCTGAGTCATTAAGAAGAAGTAATGACTATGCCAAAATATTCTGTTGAAGAAGGCAAGGAAGTCTATGAAAAAGTAAAAATAAACACAATGGCATTTACACACATAAACTTCTGTTTTCTGGGAAATATACCTTTGTGAAATATTTCATTTTTTAATGAGGTCAGATACATGAATCATTACTGTGGACACTGAGCTTTTTTCAAAGTCTACTATCTCTTTCCATCTTCACACCTTTCCTATGAAATTACCAGGACGTATATCTGGTACAACCATCCTCAGTTTACACGTTTGTCTTAAGTGAAGCCATTGAAGGTTGGAAGAGTCACTGTTAAAACCTGAGTCTCCTAACTCACAACCCTTCAGCACTTTCCTCTATGCTTCATTCCTGATAGCCTCTTCTGAGAAGGGATGTTAGGAAAATAAACAGACACCTAAGGAAAACTGGCCATGCAATACCATTTATGCCTTCACTCATTAAATAAATATTTATTAAGCATCTGAATCAGTTAGCTATTGCCACAAAAATGCTACATAAAAACCACCCCAAACAAAGTGACTTTAAACAACAGTCATTATACTCTCACATATCTGTGTGTTGGCGGAGGGTCAGCTGATTTAGGCTTGGCTCATCTGGGCAGCTCTGCTGATCTTGGCTGGGAGTTGGCCAGTCTGGCCTAGGCTTGGCTGGGGTGGTTCAGCTTTACTCTACATGTCTCTCATTCTCCACCTGGTACCAGAGGGCCAGCCCAGGTTTGTACATCTCATGGCAATCGCAGAGGCACAAAAGAACAAGTCTCATTTTTAAGTACTTTCCAAGCCTTTGGTCTGCCTGTCAAGCTTTTGGCCTGTTAAAATTCCATTGGCCAAAAAAAGTCACACAGCCAACTCAAAGCCAAAGGTAAGGAAATAGAGTCTGCCTCTTTAACGGGACAAACTGCAAAATCAGATGTCAAAGGATGTGAATCCAGGGAGTAGGAAAGAATCAGGGCCAGTAATGCAGTCTACAATTGCTCATGTTGTTAGGTGCCATCCAGTCGGTTCCAACTCATAGCGACCCTATGTACAACAGAATGTAACACTGCCTGGTCCTAGCACCTACCATATTCCAGGCACTGTGCCAAGAACTGAGGAAATGGCTGATCAGGACAGAAGCTGGCCTCTTGGAGCTTACAGTCAAAAACGGATGATTAAATATCCCTCCACACGAACTCCACTGCAGCCTACTATAATTGTAATCAAAATCTAATGATGAAGGTAAAGCTGCTACCCCCATCATATTTCTCATTCCAGGGAGGAATAAATGTTATGAACGTTCTTCACCACTGGTCCCATTCTATCGTCATGCATTATCAAGATCATCTCATATGATGTATTCATTCAAGTGAATAATTGTATTTATTTAGAGAACCAATGAAGGAGCACTTCTCTGCTCTTTTGACTATAATGATTCTCTGTGTGAGAATTACTGGGTAGAACGGAAAAACACTCACATAAAGAATCTGAAGATCTGCATTCCAGGGTCCCATTTACAAGTATCATGATAACAATATCTGTCCTGTTTGTATCAGGACAAAGTTGTGACTTAATTCAATAACATTTACTAAGAGCCTATCTACCAGGCTCAGTGATCAGGGTTTTTCCATCTAACAACTTGTCTAATCCTCATAACCTTGTGAGTAAAACTAGTACAAGATTTATCCCATATTCAACAAACAGTTATTAGGGCACTAATATGCCAGGCACTTGGCCTGCTTGTACCATGATGGGAAATGTGTATTTCCAGCCCTCCAGAAACTCGCATTCTATTAAGAGAAACAGACCTGTAAGCAATACAATTAAAATATAATGAGGTAAGTGCCTTTATAGGAGACAATGTACTTCAAAACATTATGCAAATATAAGGTATTATAATTAAGCATAGCTGTAGGTCTCAAAGACCTCATCCTGTTTTCAGAAGTATCTAATTTATCTACAAGGAAATCTGTGGTACTGAGACAATTTGAAGCGGATGGAGGAATACCCTGATTCCAAAACCATCTGCTACCGCTGTTTCCATCTTTCTGAGAAAATCTGATTAAAAGGGGCAGGGGGGAGCAGGATGCTTGCCAGCTCAGCAAAGAAGTGATGATTACTGGGGATTCAAGAGAAGACTGAAGAAATACATGTGCCGAGGACAGGGAATAAGAGGAGTAAAAATTTCAAAAATTCCATAGATCATTTGAAGGAACTCAGGGCATAAACTTACAAAATGAAAATGGAGCAAGGAGTGACCATATCTTGGCATTAGCTCTAATTCCCTTGATATGAAATCAACATCCATGAATTCCAGACACAAAATAGTTTATTAGCTCCAGCATTTTACAAATAATTGTTTACACAAATAACCAACCTAAATATTTATCCTTTTCCCTACTAACCTTTGCCTTTCTCCACTTCTTTCCTTCCTTCCCCAAATATTTCCTAGAGTAAAGCATGCTAATTGCCAGAAGGTACATGATGACATCAGCCACTGAATCAACTTAACAAAAACATTCGCTGACAAATATATAATTTTTTTAATAAAGCACACACCCTTAAAGATAAAGGGAGTTATTTACTACAAATTTATAAAGCCAAATGACTAATGATTAGAGATGTTACTTAGAATATCAGTGCCACAATCTCAGCACTGCTTTCATTAAATGGCTTTGCCAAAGTTATGAAACCTTCATAATTCCATGAAAAATGGGTGTCTCTAACACCATGTATAATTAAGCATATATTGCTGTGCAGTTGGAAAATTCCATTGTCACCTGCATCAGCCTCGAAGATCAATTTGCATACATGGATCAAAGGGAATCTTACAGCTTGCTGGTTCATTTAAAAGTGAACCAGGAGGATTTTAAGACCTTATTAAATCCCTCAGATTAAGAAGAATAAGAATGTTCTGACTTGTAAACAGCAAAGTATTTTATAAAGGATTATGAGGGAGATTCGTTCATCTATTGCTTGAGTTTGACTTTTCTGATGTGTTCCTTTTCATTCCTTGCTTCTCTCAGGCCTCAATATCCTTGAACCTTGTTCAAATTAATGATATATTTTAAAGTCAAATAAAAATTATATTGTTCCATTCAATTTAACATGCAAGGTTTAAGCAGGCCCTCCAGAAATGCAGGAGTGGAGAAAATATTGCTGACATGAAGTAGCAACTAAAGCCCTCTCATCTTCATTTCGTGCAACACCCTACCCCATGGAGGGGGAGGCAAGCAAGGGACAGGCCAGGCTGAGAAATTCTTAGCGAAGGGACTAAAAGTAGAAACCAGGGTGAAGGATAAAGACACAATTGCACTGGTGATAGGGGATCACTGTGACAGTCCTTTACCAATTCTCTCTGGGTTCCGAGTTCACCTTTCTATAATCAGCTCTGTGATCCTGGGGCTGGGACTCTGCAAACCACATTTCCCTGATTCCTTTGTTAGCTGGCTTCTTGTCTGGTTCTGCCAGTGGGAGGCTCTAGAGGGAGCCTGTAACATGGGAGGAGGGGAGAAGAGACTTCCTTCTTCTTTCCCAGTTTTCATAAGCATCACTCCAACGGCAGCCTCACCTCACACACTCAGAGGTGCCAACAGCAGCTGGAGGACCACCCAGTGCTCCCTAACTCCCTGGGCCACACCAGCTAGGCCATTAGAGTACCCGCCCTGGGCTATCCACATCCCACCGTTGGTCCAAGCACCAGCAGCATGGCAACTGCTCCACAGAGGTCCAGCCACCAGCCCCAACAGGCCCCTTCTCCAAGTTGCTGGGTTCTGATAACACCACTTCTTCCCTCATGTTCTCCCAGCCTGAGGGGTGAAGCTGCTGCTTCCCGTAATTACTAATCCCTGCTTTCCTTAGCTTTCTCTTTTGCTAGCCTTCCAACACCTGTGTAACCAATTCCTATATGAAATCCCTTCTGTTTAAAGTCCTAGTGTAGTTTCTATTATCATAACCAGATCCTAACTGATATACTCAGCAGGGAGTGATTGTCAATGAAGGAAGAGAGTGGACTTTTCCATTGCTGGTGAGGGATTGGGGAAAGAATCAATATGTTATTTTTAGACGCTGTAAAGGTGATTCTGATAATGTTTCAATTCCCCGCCATTATTCTTTCTTCCTCCTTCAACTGTAATGTGGTTTTTCAGCCACCTTAAAAAGGCATATTGTGTGCATTTAAAGTGGTCGCAATGGATGAAAAATATGGAAGTCTGTAAGGAGCGCCATTATACATTAACCCAACATGTGTCAAGAGTAGTGATTTGTAATGATGCTAGACCAGATACAATTCGCATGCTTCCCTCACCATTCCTTTCAAAGGCTGCTCCTGATAGCACACAAGTGCTATCCCCTCACCAGAATCAGAAGCCACATATGCAATCATGCCTATACTCTGGCATGAGGAAACAGTCAACCCCACAGAAGTAAACAGAACCTTAGCCCATGGCTTAGGAAAAGGTTTCCAATGCTTGATAGTTAACAACCCCATCAATAACCGCACTTTAGAAAACTGGGGTGAATGTCTTCTAAGCATAGATCTTGGCCTAGAAATGAATTCAAGCTACAAAAGTCATTTAGAAAACTGGAAACTCTTTAGTATTGGTTTTTACACATGAATAACATAATTATGTTGTTATATCTGTAGGGTATCTTTATTTCTCTAGTGTGCTGGTTGTGTTGTATTTTGATTAAATATTAACCAACAAAGATTTCAAGAAGTGTAGGAAGATGATTCCCTAAGTAAATAACTTTAGTTTAAGAAAAGATCACTTCCAAAAATTATTAATGTAATGAATTGAGGTGAGTACTTGAAAACTAAGCTCCGGCAGATGTTGAATGCAGCATTTAGCTCCCTTTCTAAGCATCACTGAGCCCCTTATCCCCAGAGCTAATATGACCTCAAGAAAATGAAGCCAGTCTTTGACTCAGTGATTTAGAGGCAGTGGGGGGAGTTGAGAATAAATGCTAATGGTTTTCAGTCAAACCCAAAGCAAAATACACAGGCCAGCCAAAGCAAATATTTTTTTCTTATGCTTCCAATTGACATTTGTGTGGCAGGATAAGGCCTTACCCTGATAAATAATTTTTTGAGTTAACAGCCTCTGCTTTAGTTTACATTTTAGTGGGGGAAAAAATATATACGAAATCATATAAAGGAAACAACGTAAGACAAATGTTTCCCAACAGTTCTATTTTATTTATCAGTTCCTTAGGCTAGCTTCTGGCTCATCTTAAATTCTCATCTTTCCCACCCCACCTAGCCTCCAATACACAAGACACATATCCCCTTCTAAGGCTCTGCACATCTATATTTTCACCATTGTCTACCGCTATTCTTCTCAACTCTTCTTCATTAGATTCCTTTCAAGTAGGCTGGTATCCTAAACCCTAATTTACAGGGCAGCTTACATTCAGTGTAACAGCTTTTAAAGTTGTACCGACCAGGCATAAAAAAATTCTTTTTGAAAACTTATCAGTTTAGATCAGTTCATATTTTCCCTGTCAATATTGGGAAAGGTATATGTAAAATATACAAATGTAATCATGCACATTTTTATGACAACTGTTTCATGATGTCTTTGATATTTCTTAAATATGTCAAAAAAGAGAGAGAGAGAAAATTCTGCAAGTTTATCTGTAGATGGGAAAGAGAGCTAGTGTTGACTGGTATAACATGCCAGTTTGCACACAAGGTATATTCTGTCTTAATTTGTCTACTTGTTTGTATTTGCTGAAGATATGCATATGTCTTAAACATTTACTCTATGTGGTTAAGCACTCGGCTGCTAACCAAAAGGTCATTGGTTCAAACCCACAAGCTACTCTGTCCTACAGGGTCGCTATGAGTCAGAATTGACTCAATGGCAACAGGTATATGTCCTGTACGAGGGTAAGTCAAAAGTATTGCTACAAAATAATAGAAACGCTTATTAAACAAAAATATCAAAATGTGAAGCTATTGTTTCTCGACATATCCTCCATCTAGGTCTATAAACTTCTGAAGGCAGTGTTTCCATCTCTCTAATCCTTCCCCAAAGACTTCTACGACCTTCTATTTACACCATGCCAAAACAACAGTTTTGGCATCCTCAAGGGACTCAAGTCGTGTTCCTTTAAAATGTTTCTTGAGTTTCGGGAACAAAAAGTCATCTGAAAGAGCAAGATCAGAGCTGTATGGTGGATGGGATAAGGTTTCCCAATGGAATTCTCGTAGGACAGCCCTTGATAGCCTCTAAGTGTGCACAGGTGCACTGCTGTGATGGACAAAAAAAATCCTCAGTGAAACGTTCCTGGCCTTTTTCTCACCAATGCAGTTTTCAATTTTCTTAAACCTCTTTCATAATAAGCCCCTGTGATCATCCTGTGTCCTTTGAGAAAAACTATCAAGATTACGCATTTGGAATCCCAAAAAACAGTCGCCGTAACTTTCTGAGTGGCCTTCCCTCTCTTGGCTCATCTTTGAGGTCTTCCAAACCTTTCTTAAAACGCTTGATCCATCTAAAAACTGTTGTTTTATGTGGTACAGCATTCCCATAAACTTGTTGCAAAGCTTCAACGATTTAGGAAGATGTCTACTTGAGCTTTGTTAAAAATTTGAAAGCCCTGACCTCAAAATTATTTTTTTCCATGGCATAGAAAGTATACCTTTTTTTGAAGGAACCCTAATGAGACTAAGACAAGTGTATTACTGAGAGAACTTGTCTGTAGCCATCCACTGACGGCAGAGACATGTTTAAGACATTTTGTTTGGAATAAACCCGTGCATGTATGAACTGGAACTCTAGTAGCAATACTTTTTTTAAAAAATTATGCTTTAGGTGAAAGTTTACAGCTGAAGTTAGTTTCTCATACAAAAATTTTACACATACATTGTTATGTGACCCTAGTTGCTATCCCTATAATGTGACCGCACATTCCTCCTTTCCACCCTGGAATTCCCCTGTCCATTCAACCAGCTCCTATCCCTTTCTGCCTTCTCATCTTGCCTCTGGCCAGGAGCTGCCCATTTAGTTTTGTGTATCTACTTGAACTAAGGACACTCTTCACGAGTATCATTATATGTCATATAGTCCAGTCTATTCTCTGTCTGAAAAGTTGGCTTCAGGAATGGTTTTAGTTCTGGGTTAACAGAGAGTCCGGGGGCTATGCACCCTGGGGTTCCTCAACTCTCACTCAGACTATTAAGTTTGGTCTTTTTACTAGAATTTGAGTTCTGCACCCTACTTCTCTCCTGCTCCGTCAGGGACTCTCTGTTGCATTCCCTGTCAGGGCAGTCATTGGTGGTAGCCAGACACCATCTAGTTCTTCTGGTCTCAGGCTAATGCAGTCTCTGGTTTATGTGGCCCTTTTGTCTCTTGGGCTAATATTTTCTTTGTGTATCTTTCATGTTCTTCATTCTCCTTTGCTCCAGGTGGGCATCTTAGATGGCCGCTCACTAGCATTAAGATCCCAGACGCCACTCACCAAAGTGGGATGCCGAACATTTTCTTAAAAAAACTTGGTTATGCCAATTGACCTAGATGTCCCCTGAAACCATGGTCCCCAGACCCCAGCCCCAGCTACTCTGTCCCTCTAAGTGTTTGATTGTGTTTAGGAAACTTCTTAGCTTTTGGCTTAGTCCAGTTGTGCTGACTTCCCCCGTATTGAGCGTTGTCCTTTCCTTCGCCTAAGATAATTCTTATCTACTATCTAGTTAGTGAATTCCCCTCTCCCTCCCTCCCCACCCTCATAACCATCAAAGAATGTTTTCTTCTGTGTTTAAACCATTTCTTCAGTTCTTATAATAGTGGTCTCATACAATATTTGTCCTTTTGTGACTAATTAATTTCACTCAGCATAATGCCTTCCAGATTCATCCATGTTATGAGATATTTCCCGGATTCATCATTGTTCTTTATCATTGTGTACTATTCCATTGTGTGAATATACCATAATTTGTTTATCCGTTCGTCCATTGATGGGCACTGTCTTAGTCATCTAGTGCTGCTACAACAGAAATACCACAAGTGGATGGTTTTAATGAAGAGAAGTTTGTTTCCTCACAGTCAAAGTAGGTTAAAAGTCCAAATTCAGGGCATCAGCTCCAGGGGAAGGCTTTTTCTCTAAGTCGGCCTTCTTCTCTTCAGTGTTCCCCCGGACTAGGCGCTTCTCTGCGCAGGGACCCTGGTCCAAAGGACGCACTCTGCTCCCAGCACTGCTTTCTTGGTGGTATGAGGTCCCCGTCTCACTGTTCACTTCTGTCTTTTATATCTCAAGAGATTGCCTCAGGATACAATCCAATCTTGTAGATCCAGTCCTGCCTTACTAACACAACTGCCACCCATCCTCCCACATTAACATCATAGAGGCAAGATTCACAACATATAGGAAAATCACACGGTACCAGGAATCATGGCCCAGCCAAACTGATACACACGTTTTTGGGGGGACATAATTCAATCCATGACAGGCACCTAGGTTGTTTCCATCTTTTTGCTATTGTGAACAGTGCTGCAATGACCATGGGTGTGCATATATCTATTCGTGTGACAGCTCTTATTTCTCTAGAATATATTCCAAGGAGTAGGATTGCTGGATCGTATGGTATTTCTATTTCTAGCTTTTTTAAGGAAGTGCCAAATCAATTTCCTAAGTGGTTGTACCATTTTACATTCCCACCAACAGTGTGTAAGTGTTCCAGTCTCTCCACAATTGGGTTAATGCTAGCCTTGTTGGAGTGCTATGGTATCTCATTGTACTTTTGATCTGCATTTCTCTAATGGTTAATGATTGTGAGCATTTCCTCATGTATCTGTTAGCCACCTGAATGTCTTCTTTGGTGAAGTGCCTGTTCATAAACTTTGCCCATCTTTTAATTGGGTTGTCTTCTTGTTGTTGAGGTTTTGCAGTATCTTGTAGATTTTAGAGGTTACACACTGATCGGATTTGTTGTAGCCAAATTTTTTTCCCCAGTCTGTAGGCTGTCTTTTTACTCTTTTGGTGAAGTCTTTTGAAGAGCATAAGTGTTTGATTTTTAGGAGCTCCCAGTTATCTAGTCTCTCTTCTGGTGCTTGTGCATTGTTACTTATGGTTTGCATTCTGTTTATGCCATGTATTAGGGCTCTTAGTGTTATTCCTATTTTTTCTTCCATGATCTTTATTGTTTCAGATTTTTATATTTAGGTCTTTGATCCATTTTGAGTTAGTTTTTGTGCATGGTGTGAGATATGGGTCTTGTGTCTTTTTTTTTTTTTTTTTTTTTTTTTTTGCAGATAGATGGATATCCAGTTATGCCAGCACCATTTGTTAAAGAGACTGTCTTTTCCCCATTTAAAGGACTTTGGACCTTTGTCAAATATCAGCTGCTGATAGGTGGATGAATTTATGTCTGGATTCTCAATTCTGTTCCATTGGTCTATGTATCTGTTGTTGTACCAATACCAGGCTGTTTTGACTACCGTGGCAGTATAACAGTTTCTAAAATCAGGTAGTGTGAGGCCTCCCACTTTGTTCTTCTTCAGTAATGCTTTACTTATCCAGGAACTCTTCCCTTTCCATATGAAGTTGGTGATTTGTTTCTCCATCTCATTAAAAAATGTCATTGGAATTTGGATCGGGATTGCATTTGTATCTGTAGCTCACTTTGGGTAGAACTGACATTTTCATAATGTTGAGTCTTCCTATCCATGAGCGAGGTATGTTTTTCCACTTATGTAGGTCTCTTTTAGTTTCTTGCAGTAGTGTCTTATAGTTTTCTTTGTATAGGTCTTTTACATCTCTGGTTAGATTTATTCCTAAATATTTTATCTTCTTGGGGGCTATTGTTAATGGTATTGATTTGGTGATTTCCTCTTCAAAGTTCTCTTTATTGGTGTAGATGAATCCAACTGATTTTTGTATGTTTATCTTTTATCCTGATACTTTGCTGAAGTCTTCTATTAGTTCCAGTAGTTTTCATGTGGATTCTTTGGGGTTTTCTGCATATAAGATCATATCATCTGCAATAGGGATACTTTTACTTCTTCCTTACCAATTTAGATGCCCTTTATTTCTTTTTCTAGCCTAATTGCTCTGGCTAGGACCTCAAGCACAATGTTGAATAAGAGTAGTGATAAAGGGCTTTCTTGTCTGGTTCCTGTTCTCAAGGGGAATGCTTTCAGATCTTCTACATTTAGGATGATGGTGGCCTTTGGCTTTGTATAAAGGTCTAGTAGCAATACTTTTTGACTTAGCCTCGTATATCTGCCTAACTTATCACCAATTTGAACTGTAAGTCTCCAGCAAAATATTTAACTTTTTTGCCATTCCTAGCATTGTGGCACACACACAGAGGTCCTAGGATGCTGTTGGTGCCCTGCTCTCATCCTCTCACCACTCATTATTCTCTTAAACACCTACGGCTTTCAAGGCAAGCCCTTGTGGCTCTCTGCCTGTGGCTCTCTGTGGTTCTCTCTAGCCAGAGGAGCATGCTCCACTCACACATGGGCAGACTGGAAGGGCCAGGAGTTAACAGCCCCAGCCTCCAGTGGCTCTCAACCAACGGTGAATATGAGTGGCTAGAAACATACTCCAGCTTCCTCACCCCTTAGGTTCGACAGCTCTGAGGAGTGTTGTACACAATCTCCCAGAAGTCCATAGCAGGACTGAGGCTCAGTCACCCACAGCAGTAACTCTATCATTAATGTGCTGTGTTAGCTTCTTTCTCTTCCTTCTCCCCTACTAGTGCTTCTGGGATTACCTTCCCAATAAACTACTTGCACCCACATCTTTTCTGAAAGCCAGTTTATGGGCGACTCCATCCTAAAAACACTCAGTACATATTTTCAATGATGTGCACGGATTTTTCTGCCCTGCAAACTTGAAAAAGGAAGGATCTCACAGTTGGGAATGCCCCAGAGAATAAAAATGATCATGACAGCTTTGTCTTCAAAATACACCATCCATTCCCTCATTAGGAAGTATAGGCAGGCACCAAAATCATACCATACACTATTTCCAATAAATTCTCACATTTAACCCACAGGCCAGTAAGGCATTTAAAATATAAGAAGCTTTGACTAACTTGGGGCCTTGGCCAGTGGAGTTGAGTCACCCTCCCCTGACAGAGACATTGGAAATGCTGCCTGGACAAATGGTCCCGGCTCCTTAGCCCATGTATCAATCCATAGGCAGGAATTTACATAGAAGCAGAAGAGTCTCTCAGAAGGAACGTGCCAAGATTCCAACCATCTCTGGGGGGTTCAACATTATTAAAACCACTGGGTGGTCCTGATCAAGACTAGATGACAAAAAAGTGCAATGAGGCCATGATGGTGGCGGGAGAATGCCCAGTTGATTGGATTCAGCACCACAGACCCTCTTGGAAGGAGAAAGAAGCTGGCATTGGAATATGTTTCCTCCCATGGACCACTCCTAATTGAACCTAACACCGAAGGAAGAAGTTTCCTTCATCGCACTCATTCAAGAAACTTTATCATGTTGGGCTAGGCACTGAGAACACAGTAGTTAAAAAAACAGATCCATCCATGCCTTTGTGGAACTTACAGTAGAGGGTGGGAGACAGATATTAAACAAGCAGGCAAACAGGTTGCTGTTGTTAGGTGCTGTCGAGTCCGTTCCGACTCATAGTGACCCTATGTACAACAGAACGAAACACTACGCGGTCCTGCGCCATCCTCACAATCATTGTTATGCTTGAGCCCACTGTTGCAGCCACTGTGTCAATCCATCTTGCTAAGGGTCTTCCTCTTTTTGCTGACCCTCTACTTTACCGAGCATGATGTCCTTCTACAAGGACTGATTCCTCCTGATAACATGTCCAAAGTATGTGAGATATAGTCTCACCATCCTTGCTTCTAAGGAGCATTCCGGTTGTACTTCTTCAGAGACAGATTTGTTCATTCTTTTGGCAGTCTATGATATGTTCAATATTCTCCGCCAACACCACCATTCAAAGGAGTCAATTCTTCTTCCATCTTCCTTATTCATTGTCCAGCTTTCAGATGCATATGAGGCAATTGAAATACCATAGCTTGGGTCAGGCGCACCTTTGTCTTCAAGGTGACATCTTTGCCTTTCAACACTTTAAAGAGGTCTTTTGCAGCAGATTTGCCCAATGCAATGCGTCTTTTGATTTCTTGACTGCTGCTTCCAGGGGTGTTGATTGTGGATCCAAGTAAAATGAAATATTTGACAACTTCAATCTTTTCTCCATTTATCATGATGTTGCTTATTGGTCCAGTTGTGAAGATTTTCATTTTCTTTATGTTGAGGTGTAATCCATACTGAAGGCTGTAGTCTTTGATCTTCATCAGTAAGTGTTTCAAGTCCTCTTCACTTTCAGCAAGCAAGGTTGCGTCATCTGCATAATGCAGGTTGTTAATGCATCTTCCTCCAATTCTGATGCCCCATTCTCCTTCACAGAGTCCAGCTTCTTGGATTATTTGCTCGGCATAAAGATTGAATAAGTATGGTGAAAGGATACAACCCTGATTCACACTTTTCCTGACTTTAAACCATGCGGTATCCTCTTGTTCTGTTCAAACAATTGCCTCCTGATCTATGTACAGCTTCCTCATGAGCACAGTTAAGTGTTCTAAAGTTCCCATTCTTCACAATGTTAACCATAATTTGTTATCTACACAGTTGAATGCCTTTGCATAGTCAATAAAAACACAGGTAAACATCTTTCTGGTATTCTCTGCTTTCAGCCAGGATCCATCTGACATCAGCAATGATATCCCTGGTCTCACATCCTCTTCTGAATCCAGCTTGAATTTCTAGCAGTTCCCTGTCAATGTACTGCTGCAGCCGCTTTTGAATGATTTTCAGCAAAATTTTACTTGTGTGTGATATTAATGATATTGTTCGATAATTTCCACATTCAGTTGGATCACTTTTCTTGGGAATAGGCATAAATATGGATCTCTTCCAGTCGGTTGGCCAGGTAGCTGTCTTCCAAACTTCTTAGCATAGACAAGTGAGCACTTCCAGCGCTGCATCCGTTTTTTGAAACATCTCAATTGATATTCCGTCAATTCCTGGAGTCTTGTTTTTCGCTAATGCCTTCAGTGAAGCTTGGACTTCTTCCTTTAGTACCATCAGTTCCTGATCATATGATACTTCCTGAAATGGTTGAACATCGACCAATTCTTTTTGGTACAGTGACTCTGTGTATTCCTTCCATCTTCTTTTGATGCTTCCTGTGTCATTCAGTATTTTCCCTGCAGAATCCTTCACTATTGCAACTCAAGGCTTGAATTTTTTCTTCAGTTCTTTCAGCTTGAGAAATGCTGAGCATGTACTTCCCTTTTGGTTTTCTATCTCCAGCTCTTTGCACATGTCATTATAATACTTTACTTTGTCTTTTCAAGCCGCCCTTTGAAATCTTCTGTTCAGTTCTTTTACTCATCATTTCTTCCCTTTGCTTTAGCTACTTGATGTTCAAGAGCAAGTTGCAGAGTCTCTTCTGACATCCATTTTTGTTTTTTCTTTCTTTCCTGTCTTTTTAATGACGTCTTGCTTTCTTCATGTATGATGTCCTTGATGTCATTCCACAGCTCGTCTGGTCTTCGGTGATTAGTGTTCCATGCATCAAATCTATTCTTGAGATGGTCTCTAAATTCAGGTGGGATATACTCAAGGTTGTACTTTGACTCTAGTGGACTTGTTCTAAATTTCTTCAGTTTCAACTTAAACTTGCATATTAGCAATTGATGGTCTGTTTTGCAGTCGGCCCCGGCCTTGTTCTGACTGATGATATTGAGTTTTTCCATCATCTCTTTCCACAAATGTAGTCATTTTGATTCCTGTGTATTCCATCTGGCGAGATCCACATGTATAGTTGACGTTTATGTTGGTGAAAAAAGATGTTTGCAATGAATGAGTCGTTGGTCTTGTAACATTCTATCATGGGATCTCTGGCATCATTTCTGTACCAAGGACAGAGTAGAACTGCCCCACAGGGTTTCCAAGGAGCGGCTGGTGAATTCGAACTGCTTACCTTTTGGTTAGCAGCCAAACTCTTAACCACTGCACCACCAGGGCGAAGGAAGGGGGCCGCACCAGTGTTAGCCATAGTATTGAAGCAGATCAGTCTGAATCACAATTCTGTGGATTTCCCAAATTTTAGTGGACAGCACGCACACACACACACACACACAAACACACACAGAAGACAGAGAACTTAGAACAATGTTTGACACACAGTTAAGTATGCAATAAATACTAGCTGCTGAGGGACTATTTAGAAAAGCCCTCACTTCCTCAAGTGAAGCCCCCAGCATGGAATAAATCTTTACAACCCCTAACATTTTTCTAGAAATGCTAGTGCCTACTTAATGATTCACTCATTAAATTAAAACCATCCACTAATTTAACAAGCGTTCTCAAACCTAGCTGCTCCTTAGAAATACCTGGGGAGCTTTTAAAAATACTGATTCTCGGACCTCACTTCAGTCCAATTAAATCAAAATGTCTGAAAGGTGGAACCTGGGCCTGAGTATTTTTTAAAGCTTCCCAGTTGCTTTTATGTATGGCCAGCTTTGAGATGCAGCGTAATATCTCGATATGATTTACTTTATTAGTGAACAGTTAGCTGGCCTCTCACCAAGCCAGAACCCAATAGGATACAAAAGAGATAAACTGAAATTGAAGTCAGGATGAGTTTACTGACAGCCTGCTCTAGACTAGGCACGTCTCATTCATTAAGTTATTTAGTATCCTAACAACTGTATCAGATAACTCTTTCCATCCCATTTCATAGATGAAAAGCAATTGATCTTTTGAGAAGCAAGTTACCCAGGTCACACAACAAGTAAATGGGGGAGCCAGGATTCAAGCCCTAGTCCTTTTTGTTGTTGTTGTTCTAAGCCCTACTCTCTATCTAGTACTTCCATACTGTTTTCTAAGAGGTACATAGTTGCAGCCCTTGAGAAGCCAAAAGGGAAAACTAGAGACTGAGGAAGAGGAAGGTGGTGGGGTTGAGAAGGGTCCTGGGGAGTAGTGGGGGGAGTGTCAGAGGACACAGACAAACTTTACATCACTCCGTTTTTCCCATGGACAGTCCTCCAGCCATAGCCAACCTGTATGTAGCCTTCCGTAGCTCAGAAACTCCTCCCCAAGTTACTGAAGGAATCACCCTTATCTAATTCATACCCCTTATCTAATTCATCAGTAAATCTTAGTGCCTATGCCTCTAAAAAATACGCACAATCTGGCCTCTTCTTGCTATCTGCACAGCTACAACCCTAGTCCCAGTCACCACGATTCCCTGCCAGGACAACTGCCCCAGCCCTCTTGTCACTCTTGCCCCCTCTACAGTCTGTCCTCCACACAGCAGCCAGAGTTACTGTCAAAAACACGAATCAGATCGTGATGAGCAAGCATGCTGCTCTGTTAAAACCCTCCAGTGGCTTCCCATTTCAACCAGACCAAAATCCTGACTCCTCCCCCATGGCCTCCAAGGCCCTCCAAGCTCTGGGCCTATCTCTCTAGCTCCATCTCCTGCCACGCCCCTTCTCATTCACACTGGCCTTCCACCTGTCCCTCAAAGTTTGCTGCAATCGCAGGGCTGCCTGGAATACTTTTACCTTCATGGCTGACTGCTTCTCAACTCCAATGTCACCTCCTCAGAGAGGCCTTGCCTGGCCATCTTAGCTAAAGAGGTCTCCATCTCTGTCCTGCCAATCCCATGCCAGGCATTCCATAATTACTTGCTTACTGATGGATATTCTTCTAAAAGTACAACTAACTACAAGCATGGCCAGAAGGATTGTGATTCTTCGTTCAGAAAGTCTATTCATCACACTCTGCTTGACATGCTTTTCAGCCTTGAACTCCTCACCATTTCTCGTTTCTCTGCAAAATGAGAATAATGATTTACATGAGTCTTGAGGTGACCTTCTGAGCGCTAGATATATGTTAGCAATTAGACTCCAGTGCCATACTCAGAAAGAGAGACGACCCAGAGCCAAATCCTTTTCTTGCACCTTTCCCTTTGCATTTTATGTTTGCTTTTCATTTGTATTTAGCACATTCAAAGAAGAGGCAAATAAACATTACACCAGCTGACACCCTGTAAACGCTCATCAGATCAAGTCAGGGCAGAAAGGCTGGAAGCAAACTGTCACAAGAAACCCTCACAGGCTGGGACCAGAGAGCAGACTCGAAGTTCATTAATCTCCTGCAAGATAACCAAGTCTACTACCACTAAAAAATTAACGGCTCCATTTCCTGACTATGGCATCATCTAAGAGTCCAAAAAGACCCAGAAAATGGAACGCAGCTTCTACTCTGATCCTTCAGAAAGGATGGATCTCGCCTGGGACAAATGACAGAGCTGGCCTTCAGGTTAGCATCTGGTCTCCTGCCTGCCCTCCTTAATTGTGATATTAACCTGCCTTGTAGCCCCCTTTTGTCTCCTCTCTGTAGCCCAGGCTTTTTAAACCCGTGGGCCCCCATGTGGTCTGCAGGTAAAATTCAGGGGGTCCATGAACTTGGACGGGGAAAATTTACCTTTTTATCTTAGCGTTTTCTTCAGTTCAACATAGGCAACAAACCACAGCAGTACTAGCAGTGCCTACGACTTTGTAAACATTAAAAATCACAGTTATTTTCCTATCACATTTCAGTTGTTGCAGAGATCTCAAAATACTGTTAACACTCATCGCTACGTCGACATTATGGCGGTTATTAGACCTGTCGCTAGGTCTTGTTATTTAACACCTTAATAAAAAAGCACATGTACTACTCTATCACAAACCTGGTTTATTAAAAAATATTTTGATCGCTGTATTTCAATATAATTGGCTTCCTTTGTTATCTTCTGTATTTTATTTTGTGCACTTAAAAACATTTTCCGAGAGGAAGTTCGTAGGTTTCACTAGACTTCCTAAGGAGTTTGTGGCACCAAAAAGGTTAAGAACGCCTGCCTTAGGTCACACACTAAAGTGGCCAAATCCTCTCACTGATTTTTCAGAGAAGTTTCTGTCTTAGGCAGCTTTGCAATACAGATAAGGTTTGTCTTACCTGTCTCTACACGATACCCCACCCGGTCCTGTGTCACCGTCCCTGTCAGTGTCTCTCTGCCTCTTCAGGCCATGCTACCCTTTAATAAACATTCAAGCCCACCTATAATGTTCTGTGAAATGCAAAATAAATTAAACACTGGGATTAAAAACCACTCAATGTTTTAAACCCTCACACATCATCTTCAGCAGAAATTTTGATTCCTCAAGGTCACCAACATCCTTGGTTGAGAATTACTTCTAAATGAATATCCTTGTGAGAAACAAAAAAAAACCTAAACCTCTGTTGCTCTCGAGTCGACTCCGACTCCTACTGATCCTATATGACAGAGTAGAACTGCCCCATAGGCTTTCCAAGGAGTGGCTAGTGGATTTGAATTGCCAACCTTTTAGTTAGCAGCCGAACTCTTAACCACTGCACCGCCAGTGCTCCTCCTTGGGAGAGGACAGCAAAAATCACCCTTATCCTTGGCTACCCTCTCCTAGGAATTTACCTCACTAACTTCCCTATTCCTATCGGATTCTCAGGCTAGGACAGGCTGACTGCCCCCATTCCCGGCCTGGGAGGTAAGGGAGAGGGGCTCTTTGGTGTGGTGTGGGCAATTTTTCTTTTTCCTTTTAGTTCTGAGATGACAAGTGTGGGGGTTCTGGAACACAAGTTAGCCAAAGCACTAAAAGGAAGGGCAGGAACTACATGGAAAATGCAGAAATCCGGAATCAAGCTTGTCTTCAGAGAAGAGATTCCTTATCCAGGGTGACTCCAGTCTGGCCTCACACTGACTGGCTTGGCACTGATTGTTGGGCACTCAAACCCCTGTTATTTTCCTCCTTTCGGTCTGGCTGGGATGTGAAACTTGGCAACTCCGAGCCCTACCCAGAGGGGGCTCATTGTTGGCACAGCTGCTAGGCCTGGCAGGATTCTCGAGCCCTGCCAACGTCTGCTTCCTGACTTCTCTCCAGGTGTGGGCAGAGTAAGAAGAGAAGGGTGCCAATGACATAATCCAAGAGAAAGCTAACATCTGAGGGGCAGGGAGAGGATATGGATCCAGGAGAGGGAGGGAGAAGGAATGATGGTAGAGAAGAGCTACCGCAAAAGAGCCTGGAGTCATGAAGTAAGCACTGTGTGGGGCCCGAGAGTTGTATGGCCTTCTCTTTGGTTCCCCCTTGAGGCCCCTACTGGTACTGCATTCGTCCCTACACCAGCTCAGGCCCCAGGGAACTCCAGCTCTTCAGTGTTGTTGTTGTGTGTCATTGAGTGGATTCTGACTCATAGCGACCCCATGTGACAGAGTAGAACTGCCCCATAGGGTTTCCTAGGCTGTAATCTTTACAGGAGCCGATTGCTAGGTCTTTTCTCCCACGGAGCTGCTGGGTTGGTTGGAACCGCTGACCTTTCAATTAGCAGCTGAGTACTTAACTACTGCACTACCAGTGCTCCTTAACAACTTGCTACTCTCCCTCTGTGTCACATACACACACACACACTCTAGTACCCGCCCCATCCTCCCAGCACGTATTCCCAACCCCCCTTCTCCCTTTTCTGACAAGCTGAGAAAGCTAACTAATCTCTTTCTGGACCTCCTTTGATTTTAGGAGTGGCCATGTGCTACGAGTCTGGGCATTAAGACATAAGGAGAAATGTACTGACAGGCTTCTGGAGAAAATTACTTCCCTGATTTAAGAATCAGACATCGCTTTCCCCTTCTTCCTGCCTTAAATGCAGACCTGATGTCTAGAACTGTGAGAGCCATCTTGCTACCATAAGGCAACAAACATCAAGGGAAAGCCAAGAGAATGCCCCAGCAGCCACCTCCAGACTTTGAGTTATGCAGGAAAAACAGATATTTTTCTGTCTAAGACACTCTTACTTGGGTTTTGTTACTTGCGGACAAAAGCACTGCAAACTCACACAGCAGAATAGCCCCTCCTTCCAATAGCTCTCCATCAGTTCAAAGTAACCACACTTCTCTGTTCCCACATCCATGTGCTGTGAGACCCATCCCTCCCTAGGAACCCCTTAGTCTACATATATACTGGTGATTCAGGTGACACCCCTTGGATAGCAGTACCACCTGGGTTCACATTCAATTTTGAGCCCTTCTCTTCAGGCTAATTATATCTAGTTCTGACCCATACTAGGCCCCAGTCTTGTTTCATCACCCCAATTCTCTCCAGAGAGTTCCCACAATGCACAGTTTCAGAATGACCAGGTCTGTGCAGTTTATAACATCAACTTTCGCGGCTTAGCTCAAACCCCACTGCTCCATGAAGTCCCCTCTCATTACTCCAGGGTAAAGTGACCTCCCCTTTCTTTGAATGCCACTTACACCTGCTGAACACTTTTGGTACTGTTATGCATTGGTCTTAGCTATCTTCTGCCTCCGGGAGCCTCCCCTGACCCTCTCAGTCTGAGTTAGACACCCCTAATACCAACTCTTACGGTGCCCTTTGCTTCCCTCTAATACAGTCCTCACCACACTTTTGCCACCTTCTGTCAACTTCTCTACATCTCCCAGTAAACTGTGGCCTCCTTGAGAGAGGCATGCTATTGTATTTATCACATATATGGGTTCTCAAATTGGATATGGCACATATTAGATGCTCAATATATTTGTTGAATAAATGAAGAATCTTATCTCCCCACCAAGATGTTATACCCCTTGAGAACAGGAAGTTGGACTTTTGCCTCCTTGCATTCTCCTAATGATGTACACAGTGGGCTTTTGATAAGTATTTGGTCACTAATTTGTATAGAGAGACAACCATGTTTACTTCAATAACTTCCACTGGATGAGAAGGGAACTTTATTTTGTTTGTATTTGAATATATAGAGAGACATCTAATCATGAAATATCTATGTGTAAACATATACAAACTTTAGCCAAGGTGTGTCAAATAGAAAGTTGGCCTAATGTTTTCCCCCACAAAAATGACTGGTGGCTGGACTCAATCTTCCAATTGTTTCTGCATCATGCAGACATAATCTTTAAAATTTTCTTACTAAAAGCTTTGCAACAAAAATCATCAAAAACTAGAAGCCACTTCTGAAGAAGCTATCAAATGAAGCAAAGCAAGATATGAGGGCTTTATCACAGGCAAGAAGAGCAATATACCTTCAAAGTCCAGCTTAACACTGATTCAAATATCCAGTGGCACTACTCACAAAAATTCTACAGGCTACCAGGACATTGCTAGTGATGTTCTCAAGAAAGGGGCAGTCTCACAAAGCACAATTCATCACTCACAGCAAGGGCTGACCGCTCACACATGATGGTTCTAACCTAGATGTTTAGGGTATTTGAAAGAATGACCTCAGTCCCCTTTCTTCTAGATGATAAACGGTAGCCAAGTGACTCTCCAAAATCCAAAGACAAAGCCACGTAAAAGTGAGGATGGGGAGGAAATGGACACAGTGCTGGCTAGGGAAGGGGATGTGGCAGGTGAGCTAGGCAACCAGGGGCACACGTTTTCAAATAAGTAGAAGGAAAGACTCTGAGAGGACATTTTTTAGGTTAAGAATATGAAGATTCTTGGGAAGAACACCTTCTGTGGGAGAGAGTTAAAAAAAAAAAAAGCCCATGGGTCTTCTGACAAAGCTTCAAGTTGCACTGGAAAAAATAGGAAATACCCAAAGTATGAATATTATCACATTATAATCTTCAAGTCTAAAGGAGACCTAAAGCACTCTCAAAAAACATGTATTTTACCAACGTTTAAATTTCTCTCGGATCCCAAATCTTAAAGCAACTTTTAGTCCCAGTCTTTTGAAATGTGGAGATGGAGCATCAGAAGCGCATTAAGTGAAAAAAACAGGATGATATGTTCCTAGTGGCCGGTTGACAGCACATTTATGAAAAACTGGATCGGTCTTTCCCCACTTTGCCCTATCTTCACCCAAGCATCCAATCAAAGATGACGTTTGTCAGAGCTCCCAGGGACTGCTGATCCTCTGTGGAGGTAGTGTTGTTCTCTTATCAGATTAATAACTGCAGCCTCCAATGGTTGAATTCCCAAGTGCCATCTCCCCCACAGACTATCTCGCCATCACTAAAGAACGGCCACTGCCTCGGTTTTCAGAGACATTTTCTTTACGTTGCCTTCTGCCTCTGGCCCCTTCTTATGTATTTACTTCCTTTCCACTGTTAGGAAAATCTGTGTTTACTAGTTTCTAAGATGGGATTGATGCAAAGCCATCTGTTAAATGAGAAATATTCCTTTATATATGAGATAATCAACAAATGTGGCTCCAATTAATGATTTTTAAAATTACTGTTTAAATATTGGCTTGGACCGTGCCCATGTGATCAAAATAACTGGTTTGCATGTGAACATTTCAGTCAAACAATGAGCTGTTTTGTCTGTATCATGCCAAATAATGTGGTTAATTGTTGTTCTATTATGGAATTGACTGAATTGACCAGTGGTTTTTGGCAATCATAAAGCATAGCCTAGATTCCTTCATGAGTACCAGGAGACCAAGCCAGAGAAATAAAAAGGTCTTTTTCTTTAAACTCCCAAGGACTATTAATAATGAAATATTACAGTGGAGGGAATGTTTCACTAAGGAAGTATCACTTAATAATATTAGTTAATAGTTCTTCCTGTGGGGTTTTGTCACCACCTTATTTCACCTTTATTATTCTATAGGTGAGTTTATTACCATGGCTTAGGTGATACTACTGCTTTATAGAGACCAAATCCAAATCGCTTCAGGTGGGGCAAACTAAACAGTATGCCTTGTTGTTGTTAGGCGCCGTTGAGTCAATTTCAACTCATAGTGACCCCATGTAACAGCGTAGAACTGCCCCATAGAGTTTTCTAGGTTGTAATCTTTATGGGAGCAGATTGTCAGGTCTTTCCTCTGTGGAGCCACTGGGTGGGTTTGAACTGCCAACCTTTCAGTTAGCAGCCGAGCACTTAACCATTGTACCACCAGGGCTCCTAATAGTATGCCTACTGGACTGACGATAAACAGGGAGGTGAAGAAGTGGAGGAAGGGTCATAAACATATATGTCCTCATTTTCCTCTTTTACCTTTTCCCTAATCATCCTCACCACCCACTGGTCAGAATGGTGGAGACTGGATTGGTGGATATAGGGTGGAACCGGAAAGAGTAAATTGGGGACATTGGTTTGAACTGGAGGAAGAGGAAGGAGGAAACTGGGCAACCTTCCAAGTGGCTACAAACCAGACGCACTACCGTAACTCAGGCACTGGCCCTCTGGCTACCATCATGGCCATAAACAACACTAGGTACATTATGTCTTTGTGGCCTTCTCACAACTCTCTGAGTCTTTCACCTCCTTTTAGCCTCCCCATCCTTTCTTTCCCCTTCTGAGTATAAAATGTGAGAGCATCATAGTGGTCCCCATAGGCCATCTTCGATGGTCCATGGCATAAAAAAATCCCTCAAAATTGGAGATTCTGTAGAAGGTTTGGGCTGTCACAACAAGATGCGGATGTCTCAGTCTATATATAATTCAGGATACGCAAACAAGGAACCTCCCACATCTATCTAAGTAATAGAGTTGTCTAATATAGTACATTTTCTAGGCAATCTCATTGATCCTTATTAGGATATCATGGGGATTTTCAAGTAAGATTTTAAGGTATAAAAAAAGAGAGAAGGGTCTTTCACCAAGATGAATTTAAAATATAGACACATCAAGGAAGAGATTGCAATGGTTTTGTGAACTAACATATAATATTACATAGAAAAAAAAGTAGCTATATATAATGATAAAAAGAAAACAAAAAACATTGCTGGTGGGAATGTAAATAATGCAGCCACTTTGGAAAACAATCTGGCTGTTCCTCAAAATGTTAAACACAGAGTTACCACATGACCCAGGAATTCCACTCCTAGGTATGTATCCAAGAGAAATGAAAACGTATGCCCACAAAAAACTTGTACATGATGTACATAACAGCATTATTCATAATAGCCAAAAAGTGGAAACAATTCAAATGTCCATCAACTGATGAATGGATAAGCAAAATGTGATATATACATACAACATAATATTATCCGGGCATAAAAAGGAATGAAGAAATGATACACTCTACAACATGGGTGAGTCTTGAAAATATTATGTTAAGTGAAAGAAGCCAGACCACATATTGTATGATTCAACTTATATGAAATTTCCATATAACTGCTAATGGGTACAGGATTTCTTTTTGGGGTGATGAAAAGGTTCTGAAATTACACAGTGATGATGGTCCCTGGGGCGTGCAAATGGTCTGCACTCGACTACTAACCTAAAGGTTGGTGGTTAAAACCTACCCAGCAGCTCCTTGGAAGAAAGGCCTGGAGAACTGCTTCTGTAAAGATTGTTGCTGTTGTTAGGTGCCATTGAGTCGATTCCGACTCATAGCGACCCTATGTACAACAGAATGAAACACTGCCCGGTCCTGCGCCATCCTCACAATCATTGTTATGCTTGAGCTCATTGTTGCAGTCACTGTGTCAATCTATCTTGTTGAGGGTCTTCCTCTTTGCACTGACCCTCTACTTTACCAAGCATGATATCCTTCTTCAGGGACTGGTCCATCCCGATAACATGTCCAAAGTATGTGAGTCACAGTCTCCCCATCATTGCTTCTAATGAGCATTCTGGCTATACTTCTTCCAAGACCGGTTTGTTTGTTCTTCTGGCAGTCTATGGTATATTCAATATTCTTTACCAACACCATAATTCAAAGGCATCAATTCTTCTTTGGTCTTCCTTATTCATTGCCCAGCTTTTGCATGCACATGAGGTGATTGAAAACACCACGGCTTGGGTCAGGCGCACCTTAGTCTTCAAGGTGACATCTTTGCTTTTCAACACTTTAAAGAGGTCTTTTAAAGAGGTCGCTATGAGTCGGAATTGACTCGACAGCAACAGGTTTTTTGTTTGCTTTGCAGCAGATTTGCCCAATGCAATGCACCTTTTGATTTCTTGACTGCTGCTTCCATGGGGGTTGATTGTGGAGCCAAGTAAAATGAAATCCTTGACCACTTCAATCTTTTCTCCATTTGTCATGATGTTGCTTACTGTTCCAGTTGTGAGGATTTTTGTTTTCTTTATGTTGAGGTGTAATCCCTACTGAAGGCTGTAGTCTTTAATCCTCATCAGTAAGTCCTCTTCACTTTCAGCAAGCAAGGCTGTGTCATCTGCATATCGCAGGATGTTGATGAGTCTTCCTCCAATCCTGATGCCCCCTTTGTCTTCATATAGTCCAGCTTCTCGAATTATTTGTTGAGCATACAGATCGAATAGGTAAGGTGAAGGGATACAACCCTGATGCACACCTCTCGTGACTTTTAACCACGCAGAATCCCCTTGTTCTGTTCAAACGAATGCCTCTTGATCTATGTATAGATTCCTCATGAGCACAATTAAGTGTTCTTGAATTCCTATTCTTTGCAGTGTTATCCATAATTTGTTATGATCCACATGGTCGAATGCCTTTGCATAGTCAATAGAATTTTTCTGGTATTCTCTGCTTTCAGCTAGGATCCATCTGATGGCAGCAATGATATCCCTGGTTCCAAGTCCTCTTCTGAATCCGACTGGAATTTCTGGCAGTTCCCTGTCGATATACTGCTGCAGCCACTTTTGAATGATCTTCAGCAAAATTTTACTTGCGTGTGATATTAATATTGTTTGATAATTTCCACGTTCGGTTAGATCACCATTCTTTGGAATAGGCATAAATATGGATCTCTTCCAATCGGCTGGCCAGATAGCTGTCTTTCAAATTTCTTGGCATAGACAACGGGCACTTCCAGTGCTGCATCTGTTTGTTAAAACATCTCAATTGGTATTCTGTCAATTCCTGGAGCCTTGTTTTTCACCAATGCCTTCAGTGCAGCTTGGACTTCTTCCTTCAGTACTATTGGTTCCTGATTAATATGCTACCTCCTGTAAAGATTATAGCCAAGAAAATCCCATTAAGTGGTTCTATTCTACAACACATGGGGTCACCATGAGTCAGAATCTGCTTAATAGCAACAGGTTTAATTAATTTTATTATATGTGAATTATATCTCAATTAAAAATAAAACAAACAAATAAAAACAGTGCCAAAAGAAACTGGGGGAAAATTATAGGGATAAGATGAAAGCAAAACTTTAGCTACAGATACATGAATAGAGACTAAGAATGAGATTTTAAAAATATACTTCCAGCTCCTAATATTTGCGGGAAGTGGAAATAAGGCTAACTAATATAGATTATTTCAATTTGCAGATGACCTGGAACCATATTTGCTTAAGTGCCCATCACTTTTCTTCAAGTGGTGCCCTTTCCATACGTAGAACTTTCACAACTTTCTAATGGAACAGTCCCCAAAATAAATGCATTCATTTGGATGTCTATTATGGTAATACTTCTTTCAATATACCATGATACTATCACTTATAAAAAATAGTTGCTATTTATTAAAATTTTACTATGTGTTCATGTATGAAATAATATGTTTGGTATTCGCTTCAAAACCTGCCAGCCCCACCCTACTCCCAAAATTAAAAATTGATTGGCAAATGATGATAATTTTGAAGCAAGGTGGTGGATACATGGGCATTCATTTTACAATTCTCCCTACTTTTGTGTATGTTTGAATTTTCCAGATAAAGAGATTTTTAAGTACTTACTGTGGGTCAGCACTGTGCTAGCCATGTAAATGTATTTTAAATGGCAGGTGCTATAATAATAACCCTTTTCAGATGAGAAAAATGAGGCTTAAAGAAAGTACTAGCCAGGATTGTAATCTACTGTGGGAACAGAAAATCTGACTACAATCCCCGAAACCAACAGAAGTTATTCTTCTCCCATATCCAGAAGCACTAAGTTAACCATTGTCAGAATTGGCAGTGTGGTTCAACAATGTCAAGACCAATACCTCCATAGCCCTCTAACCCTTTCCTTCATGGTTCCATTGTGGCCACTGCAGCTCCAGCAATTGTGTCTACATCTAAGGTAGGGAGAAGAGGAAGGCTGGATGGGACACTGATAGCCACCACTGGTCACGCTTATGAGGAAGGAAGAGTGTTCTCAGAAAATCCCTGCAGATATCTGCTTAGATATAATTGGTCATAACTGTGTCACATGGCTACCCCTGGCTGCAAGGGAGGCATGGCAGAGAAGGGTAACTAACAGTACTTGCCACAGAGAAGTTAAATAACTTGTTCAAGTTCACACAGATAATAAGTGAAACAACCAGGGGCTGAACCTGTCTGTCTGATTCCCAAACTGATGCTCTTAACCACAATGATGACCACTTCAATGCAACTGTATTTAGTATGGCAGCTCTTTTTTGGATATCTTTCAAGAAGTTTTAGTTTCTAAAGTACTAAAAATATTTCATTAAACTGGTCTCATATTTACAGTGCTGCTGCATAGGTGTCAAGGAAAGAACGAATGTTTAATACTGTAAAATATTGGTGCTGATTTTCTCCAATGTGATTACTGTGTAAATTAAAATATGTGTGTGTGTGTGTGTGTGTGTGTGTGTGTGTGTGTGTCTCCTAACTGAAATGTAAGCTACCACTAGGGAATGGGGGCCTTATAAATAGAGGATATGGTCTTTGGTCACCTTCAGGAATGGGTTCTAGAGGGTCATCAGAAAGGAAAGAAGAGAATTGAGATGAACTTAAAAAGTGGAGGCCTCCAGGGAAATCTTATCCATGTAAGCTATACATTTCATTCTCCTCCTCTTCCTCCTCCTCTTCCTGCTCCTCCTCCTTCTCCTCTTCCTCCTCATTTTTTTTTTGCTTTCCTTATCCAAAGGAAATTGTCTCATTTAAGCAATTGGTCCTAAGTTATAAATGACTAATAACTCAATTCCCTTGGGAGCAAGGACATTTATTAATCCACATGACTGTGCACCTTATTGATCTGGCCTAATGAATTAGAGCCTCCACCTTATGGACTCCTCCAGGCAACTGACCCCTCTTGTCGAGCTCTCATTCCCAAACCATTATATGCAATCCCCAGTTTGTTGCAGTTTACAGATTAACACAGTCGACCTTTCCTCTTTCCTCACTCTTACAAAAAGCTCTGTTCTCCAGTGGAATTATGTAAAAATAAACTAATACCTCTGGGGTTGGTCTTACTAGGTCTTCAGTACCCATGATACAGTATCCTACTCCCTTTTGCAATCATCCAAGTCCTTCCAATCCTATCTCCTTAAAAACACATCATCTAACCCCTTCCTCTCCACCCCACAGGCCTCTGCCTTGCTTCAGGCCCTCATTCCTTCTTGCCATAATTATTATCATGACCTTCTAACTGATCTCTTTGCCTCTGTCTTGCCCTCCCTTTATGGATCCTCCACACGGCTACAAGAGTAACTTTCTAAAACTCTCTGGCCATAAACTACCCTGTTAACCCTGAAATGGCTCCCCATCACATTCAAAATAAACACCCAGCTTTTTATCTAAGCTTATAAGTTCCCTTTTAACCCAGCTCCTGTCTAATTTTCCAAACTAACTACTGCCTACCCATCCTGAACTATTTGTAGTTCTCAAAACAAGCCAAGCTGTCTAACCCATCCTTATCATTTCAAATGCTACTTCCTCTGCCTAGAATATCCTTTCCCTCCATGATGGTTAACTCTTTCATTTTTTTAAACAGCTTTACTGAGGTATAATTTACATACCATGAAATTCACTTGGCTTGACTGTTAACCTTCAAGACTCCATTTGGTTATCATCTCCTGTCTTAGGCTGGGTTCCCCCAAAGGTAGATCCTGAGACAAGAATGTGAGTGCAAGTGATTTATTTGGAAAGTGAGTCCCAGAAAACAGAGAGAAGGCATGGAGAAGAGAGACAGAGAAGGGAGGAAGGCCAATAAAGAGTGTGTTAAAGAGAAGGATATCACTGTGGGAAACTAGGGGTCAACCCTGCTGGGGTTCTTTGAGAGACTGTGTGGAACATACCTCTGAGTTGTCTCACAGACAGGCAAAGAATTTTGGGTATTTGTCTATCTTTCCCGTCCCTCATTAACTGAAGGCGACTGCTAGAGATGTTAGCTTCCTAGCACTTCCAGCCTGCCCCATGACCAGAGAATATCCTCAGACAAAGAGGAGCAGAAAGCCAACAGCAAATATGGGAGCTACATAGAGTAAACCTCCAATCTGGGCCAAGAGGATAAGTGCATCTCTATACATGCTCTTCAAAGTTTTTTGAAATCCCACCTATGCTACCCAGGTTGGGTTAGAGGAACCACCTCACTGATCCCATAGCACACCAAAGTCCTTCCCACACTGTTTTTCATTTGTTGGTCTCATTCACCTGGACTGTGGACATCTTGAAGGCAAGGGCTTTATATCTCTTCATGATGCACACTTAGCAAAGCTGCCTTGGACCTTGTTATGGATTGAATTATGTCTCTCAAAAAGCTATGTTGAAGTCCTAACCCCGGTACCTGTGACTGTGACCCTGTTTGGAAGTAAGGTCTTTGAAGATGTTATCAGTTAGGTTAGCATGAGATCATACTGGAGTAGGGTGGGTTCTAATCCTATTTTACTGGTGTCTTCATAAAAGAGAAGACACACGGAGACAGAGGAAGGACACCATGTGACGTTGCACCTGTAAGCCAAAGAATGTCTGGAGAAACCACAAGCTAGGGGAGAGGCATGGAACAGATTTTTCCACAAAGCCTCAGAAGGAATCAGCACAGCTGACACCCTGATCTTGGACTCCAAGACTGCAGAACTGTGAGATAATAAACTTCTATTGTTATGAGCCAACAGTCTGTGGTATTTTGTTACAGCAATCCTAGGAAACTAGTAGGCCCAATAATATATGTGGCTGTTTCAAAGCACTTTGCATTTATCATCATGTTTTACATCTGAAAATCTCTTAGCAGGGAGATGTATCATCATCATCTTTATTATTCTCATTTTCTGGATGGAAATCTGAGGATACAGTGATGAGACAGAGCTAGATGGAGGACCTAGCTGATGGCTAGGCCAGTACCCAGACTAGTTTAGTTTCTGCTGCTTGGCGCACTACAGGAAGTAATAGCATTCACCTGAGGCTAAACCTTCCAACCCATGGCAGAACAGATTTTTCCATAGCTAAAATAATCCCCTTTACAATATTCAGAAGATGCCTGCAGGTGGAAGCAAAGCAGCCCTAGAAATTCCGAGTCCTGTGCATTGTCTGAAAAAAGGAGTCTTTGATTTTTTTCCTCCCTAACTTAGCCTCTCCTAGGAGCTGCCTCCTGATGTAACTTTTCTACAATTCTAATATTTGTGAATATGTAAGTAAGATCTTTACTATTAATTAATTCACCAACATAATGCCATTCACTAGAAGGAAGCGATCAGCCATGGGAAACAGAATGCCTTGTAGCTCTGTCATTTTTAAAAGTCAAAGCAAGAAGTACACAGTTCTAATAACAGAAGGGATGAAGTGCTTTGTTCTTAGGTTATGCTCTGGAGGACGTTTTTTAAAGGGATCAAATACATAAACATCAAAGAAAGACTGCCCTGAAGCTAAAAGTTGTATCAGGAAACCCCCTGCTTTCTTATGTCCCCAATGTTTCATACATAAGACAATGGATCTGGTAATTATAATGTTCTTTTTTTTTCACTTTACACAGTAAAGTAAAGGAAGGGAATTTAAGAAGCTTTCCATTAGCATATAATGACTACTGATGAACCACTCAAAAACAGAAGAATTCCAACATGCATAAGGTCAGAGTCTACTTGGTTGCTTTTTCTGCTATGTATTTTGGAACCATTTGACAGTTTTCCATTTTAACGTTTTGAGGGATTTTTCTTGGTAGAATCCAGACAAGGACTGCAGAAGTTTTGCCATCTGCAAAAAGAGTGGGCTGGATTAGATCAGCAAACACTTTGGGTTCCATAATAATATTTTTGTTGGTCCACAGAACTCCTCTAAGGAATACAAAACATCAGAAATGAATTCAAGCACATAAAAACTGATTAATGGATAGGCCACAATATTGCCACTTTACAACACTATTAAATGAATAGCAAATACAGAAATAGCATTAAATTGTTTATAATATTCATGGCATATCATATCATCTGATTAAGATATTTTTGATACGTTATAATATCCACTCGAGGCATTTTAGAAAAGAAATCAAGTAATTTTCTGCTTAAGAGGCAGAATGACTGAACAGCAAAACATGGTTTTATTATCAGATAGTCCTGGGTTCTATGTATACCTCCATTACAGTGTAACCTGAACAAGTTATTTAACTTCTTTAATCCTCAGTTAACTCTATTCAAAATGGGTTTGGCAATACTTAATAGCCCACAGAGTAATTCTGAAAATTACATAGGCTAAGATATTTGAAAGTACCTAGGGCTAAACTTGACAGATAAAATGCATTAAAATGTCCTTTTCCCCCATTTTCTATCATTCCAGTAAGTTTCAGTACAATTACCCCTAAAATTTAAGAGATTGCATTTTAGAGTCAGTTCTAGCATTTCCCTTTAAATCTCTCATACAAACACTTCACAATGACATAAAAGTACTGGGCACAATTTTAAATATGATCATGTTGGGTTAGTGGTCCAACAGTTTAAATTTATTTTCACTTTAATTGGCCTGGCTTAGAAAAAGATGATCGACCCTTGGATAATATCAGTTCAAAGGACCTCCTTAGCTCTAAAATTTCTCTAAAGCAACTTAGAAGTGTTGAAGACTGAAAGTGGGGCAGGGGTAGCTAGGTTTAAAATGAGCTGTCCCTGGTGCTGAAAAGGAAAAAAATGTACCTAAACTCTCCTCATTTAGATGCAGTGAGAAAAAGCCATTCTACTTAGAGGGTTGTGGGGACCATGGTCTCGGGGAACATCTAGCTCAATTGGCATAAATAGTTTATAAAGAAAATGTTCTACAGTCTACCTTGGTGAGTAGCGTCTGGGGTCTTAAAAGCCTGTGAGCAGCCATCTAAGATACTCCACTGGTCTTACCCCTTCGACAGCATGGGAGAATGAAGAAAACAAGATACAAGGGAAAGATGAGTCCAAAGGACTAATGGACCACAACTACCACAGCCTCCACGAGACTGAGTCCAGCACAACTAGATGGTGCCCAGCTACCACCACTGACTGCTCTCACAGGGATCACAACAGAGGGTCCCAGACAGAGCTGGAGAAAAATGTAAAACAAAATGCTAACTCACAAAAAAAGACCAGACTTGCTGGCATGACAGAGACTGGAGAAACCCCAAGAGTATGGCCCCCAGACACCCTTTTAGCTCAGTAATGAAGTCACTCTCAAGGTCCACCCTTCAGCCAAAGATTAGGCCCATAAAACAAAACGAGACTAATGGGGCACAACAGCCCATGGACAAGGACGAGAAGGCAGGAGGGGACAGGAAACCTGGTAATAGGGAACCCAAGGTCGAGAAGGGAGAATGTTGACATGTCGTGGGGTTGTTAACCAATGTCATAAAACAGTATGCGTACTAACTTTAATGAGAAACTATTTGTTCTGTAAACCTTCATCTAAAGGACAATTAAAAAGAATTTTTTAAAAAGCCATTCTACTTAGTGAAAAGCCTGGATTGAAGCCTGTTTGCTATCAAGAGAGTGAAATTACTCAGGTACCCCCAGAATAAGGAGTGATCATCCTCTTCAACTAACTAAAAATGTTAGGAGCATGCCAAGGGAAGAGAGAGGAAAGGGACCTCCACTAGCTCAGCCATAAGGCTGATATGTGCTGAAACCCAATTTCCTACACATCGACTTAATTCATAGATTATTTTTAAATATATAAATATACTGCTTTCAATGTTCCCAGTGACCCAAACTAGTCCTTATAAAATGTATCTAAACTGGTGTCCCATCCAGCCCAGTTTAATGAAAAGATAAACTCATTTATGATTACTAGCATTCATTTGCATATTAAAATGTGATCATGCCATTTGAAGGGATTCTCTTAAATCAGCACCCCCACCCATATAATTTATAGCCCAAATTTTTCATGTGGATTGACAAAATTTTGAATATGTAAAGTCAAAATCGTTAACTTCTTTGATTTTTTCATCACTGATCACTGGTTACAAAAAAAACTGACTTAACAAATCATTTGTGTGAATGTGGCAACACCCTCATCTTCCTTGGGTGGTCTACACATTTTATTCTAACAAGCCAACAACAGGTATTTATTCAAGTCTGCTATATGCCAAGTCCTGACATTAAGGGTCTGAAGGTGGAATCAAAATTGCAAGGTAAGGCTCTTGGCCTTTAGGAAATTAAGGTATTCTAAAGCTAGAGATCAATAGGATATCATCTGCGCCTTTTATGAGCCCCCAGACACTGCTAGGACTTCCCCTTCAGCATTTGCCTTAGTTGACTTTATATTTTAATTCTCTGTATATTTATTCGGAACCCTGGTGGCCCAGTGGTTAAGAGCTATGGCAGTTTAAATCCATCAGCCGCTCCTTGGAGACCCTATGGGGCAGTTCTATTCTATCCTGTAGGGTCACTATGAGACGGAATTTTTTTTTTTTTTGGTATATTTATTCAATTCTATCAGACTACAAATTCCTTGAGAGCTGGTTACCCCTTGCTCAATTTCTCTTAGTTGTCTACCACAGTAGGAACTTGCTCACTGAAAGAACTAAACAAATTGCTCAATCAAATTAAATTAATCAATGTTGGTTGTGGCAGTCAGAGAAGGTTTCTTAGGTATGTGGACTTGAATTTTAAGAGAGCCTTGAAGAATGATAGGATTTTGAAAGGTAAGGCCATGCTTTCTGTTAGGAGAAAAAAAATCAAAGCAAAGGTTTGGACTTCGCTACCTCAACCCACAGGCGGTACGGTGAGCACAGACACCCAGATAGTATGTGCCAGAATGTTTTCCCCCAGACCAATGCATGAAATATTTCTCTCTTAGCACTGAGTCCTATGTTTATTCAGGAAAAAATGATTTTGCATGACTTTCTCTCTCACGTCATTATGAGTAATTCTTCTGAAAGACTCATGATATCATTGAGAGCCTGCTGAGTTGGCAGAAAACCCTGAAGGACCCAGATAGGGATCATTTACACACAGCAGTGTGTCTCTGTCTTAAGCATCCTACTTAGAACTTGGCACACATGCTTCCTCTCTTCAAGTGCAAGTTTAAACTATCTTCAGAAGTCTCCCCTTGGTTACAATTTAGGGGAGTATGTAAGTTTATCAGTATTGTGGATACATTGTCAATGACTTCCTGCCAAAGACCACCAGCAACACATCAAGAGCTGAACAAGTTGGGTTTATTTCTCATTGCAGCAAGAGACAACAAACACAGTGGAGAACTGTGGGGGTATTTCAGTTATTCGGTGTTAGAAAGGGCTTATTATAGGATTTGGTCTTCTGTTAAGTGATTTGGGGGAGGGCTTAAGGAAGTGGGACTTTGGTCTGGATTGGATGCTGTCAAAAATTGGGGGGAGTTTTATGTTTTGGTGTCTTAATAAATCTTTATCTAGAGGAAGACAAGACTAGACTGAGGCTAAAGCTGTAATTGGTTTAAAAAAAAACAGCAGCAACTCTTTAGTTAGGATACAGATATGCTTGGTCATTTTTGTGGTTGGACAATGTTCATGTTTTCTCTGTGTTCAGATTACGGAGCGGTCCTGATTTTGCCTTGATCCATCATAATCACAGAGTGACCATATCTGACGTTGGTGTTTTGGGAAATTGTTTATGTTCAACAGGAGAACACCAAAGCCTAGTTGTAAGTGCAAGGCCAGCTTCTAGGAACACCAAGGCCTAGCTGATATTATCAGGCCAGCTCCCAGATGTCATGGACTGATTTTCTTTGCTCACAAACATATATAGAACTATGAGACTAGAATTATAACAAATACCATTAACCAGATGTTTGTGATATTCCAGGTATTATTTTAAGTGCTTTCTATGTTTTAACCTATTTCATCCTCCCAGGAGCCTGATGCAGTACATATGAATATTATTCCCAATTTCCAGAAGAGGAAATTGTGGCATAAAAAGGTTCAGTTACTCATCTAACGTATCATAGCTGGTAAGTAGTGAAGCAAGTACTCAACTCTACTACTGAACATTTATATTGTCAATCTGTATATTATCTTGTCTAGGTGTACAATAAATTGTCGACAGAGGTTACCTTTGAAAGGTGGTGGGGAAAGAGGAGTCTTTTTGTTTCCTTTTTTTATTTTCTAAATTGTCTATAATTAATGTGTATTATTTTTAATCAGGAAAAGTAATAATTTATGGATTACCGGTGGTAGCTCCATTCCTAAGGTCATCGTCCCAAATGCAAACCCAAGTCTTTTGGGTGGCAATGGTCCCCTGAACGTCTGAATCCAAAGAGAAGAAAAATCAGGAGGAGGCAATGCCCCTCCTGCTCTACCTCTCTCTTGCTCCAACTCAATTTAGGCAACACTAACTGGAACACTCACAATAAAAAGGGGCTTGAAGATCCACTCTCAGCTGGTTCTGTGTCTTTGAATTAAAGCAGGGTGGAAGTTCCCCCAAACAGGCATCCAGACAGGAGTGGAGCTGAGAGGACAAGGAGCCAATGCCTCGGCCTCAAAGGCCCGGCCATCTGAGCAATGCTGGGTTTCTCCAGCTCTAAGATTTGGTCTAGGCACTGAGAGGGGACACAGAGCTTCCACCAGCACATTTAGCCTGAGTGAGGGCTTACATTAAAGGGCCAGAAATTCTAGGGACAGAGGAGAGCGAACCAAGATTGGGAGGGAACTGTTTGGAGGAACAAAGACGTCACAATAAAAAGAACTTCGCCAAAATGTTACAGGCTCCCAAGGAGACCTGTCGGCTTGTTTCCCTTCTTGTCTCTTTCTCTTGTCCCTGAGCTGGCATCAGGACACATGAAACATCCCTGTTCGCTCCCGCGCAGAGAACGACCTTAGGTCTCCTTAGAGATGCCCACCCACCAGCTGCTGCCGGCTCAGCTGCAAAGAGCTGGGTTCGCAGTATTTCCCAACGTCACCCCCCAGCCCTGCCCTTTCCGTCTGCCCTGGCTGAGAGCCACGCAGGGCATCCACCCTGCCGCTAAGCACCTCCGCTGCGCAATGGTGGGTGGTTTCCCAAAGCGTGTGCCCTCGCAGCTACTCGCGCTCGCCTCGCGGCTTGCAGGGGCACAAGTCAATGAGGCTTTTCCCTCCGCGATCATAGTGAATCAGCAAAGCGCTGCGGAGCAGCGGCATCTCCGCTAGCAGAAATGAAGATGCTGGGGGAAGGGCACATGTGGAGTGTTGCAGGGGAATCTCTAGCCCTTCCCAGTGTGTCCCTACCGGGGATGGCAATCCTGGGGTGGAGGTGGGGCGGCTGGAAGCTGCTGGACCTAGGCGTTCAGGGGAGCCTATTGAAATGGACAGCGGGATGGGGAATGGCGAGGGCGAGCAGAGAAAGTGAACGAGGGTACGGATGGGTGGAACACCTAGGGAGCGCAAGCAGAGCAGGGCGTTTGCGCCCCCGGGGTGGGCAACGCAGCAGTTGCAGGTGATGTGGAGGGAAGAGGGTCTGGGATGGCGGAAGGGAGGAGAGGAACCAAAAAAGGAGGATTTCCCAGCCCACGACTTCCTGTTTCCAGTGTGCAAGTTCCCAAGTTCAGTTTGAGAAGTGGAGGGCTGACTGGCATTGGGGAGTCTGGGATGGGAACGTTAGGGAAAAGCCTCCCTGAGTCGCGTTTTCCCATCCACTCTCTCTCTCTCCTCGCCTATTTCTCTTTCTCTCTCTCTCTCTGCCTCCCTCCTCCTGCTCCTCCTCCTCTTCTCCCAATTCCGTCTTCCTTCAGCTTTGATTAATATGCAAGTCCATGCTCAGCAGTGCGGGCCACACTCCAGGGACCGCGCCGCCAGCCTCCGCCGCCTCCCGCTCGACCCTTAGCACCCTGAGGTCAAGCAGGAGCGACTGGAGGGAGGTGCGGAATGGGGAGGCCTAGCACTCGGGGCGCACAGCCTGGAGACCCTTCGCCGCGCGCCAGTCCCCCCCCCCCCCCCCGGCCGGAGAGGGCGCTTTAGTGACCCAGACTCCGAGATCCAGCTCGGTCTGCGTTGCAGTGAACAGACCCAAAGACTTGGAGCGCGCAACGAAACGCGCTAAATTGTACCTGTGCGTGGCCGTTCCTGCCGCCGCCGCAGGTCTATTCCGGGCCCGAAGCCGGTGCCCGCCTTCTCGCGGCATTCTGCGGAGGGGGAGTGCGAGGGGAACCACAGCGGCTGCCCGCGAGCTCACGGCTGGCGCGCACACGCACACGCCCAACTTTGCCGAGCGGTTGGCGCCCCCCGGGCTCCCCCGCGCCCCCTGTGGCTCACACGCTAAGAGACCAGTATCTCTCCCGGTCTGAGATAAGATGCCGCCCATGCCCACAACCGAGCTTTTGGAGCAAGAGAGGGTGCGGGTGGGGGAGAAAAGGGAGTAACGCTACTGACTCCCCGGCTAGCCGTTCTCAAACAACTCTCTGCCCGCTGGGGTGCCCGTGCCGGCCCACTGCACCAGGTCCCCCAGACCCGCCAGTGACGAGAGAGAGAGGAGGAGAAGGAAGGGCGGAGAACCGGGAGCCCCAGAGACGGGCGGCTCTACTGCCTGACGGTCTTTATCAGCACTTTAATTACTGGGGGACAGGATGGGGAGGTTGGGGTGCGCACAGGAGAACTGCCTAGCCCCAATCCACTGTGAAGCGACCCTATATGAGAGCGCGAGAGAAAGATTATTCACGGACGTCTTTTGGGTGGACGTGCCCCAGACGCACTCCCGGGCCCTGTGGTCCAAGCTAAAACTGCAGTGTTGGGAGTATTTTCAACGGCTCTTACTTGGGAGGAGGCGTGATTTCCCTGTTCGAGCGTCTTCGCTCCCCACCCCCTCTCGGCACCAGCCAGTGCGCGCCACCACCTGAGCCTGGCAAGAGCCAGGGCGCACGCAGTCTTCAGCCTCCTCCTTTCTGCCTCTGGGGAGACTTGGTTCTGAGCGGGTCCGCCAGGCACCCCCCGGGAGAACTCTTTACTTTTTGTTTGGGAAATCGAGGCCATTTCTTTATTCATCTCCGGGTCTCCCCGCAGGAGAGCAGAGAAAGGGAGGGGCCCGCGCGGCGGGCCGGGCCAGGGGAGGGGAGGGTTACGAGGGGAGGGGACTGGGTGTAGCCCGGAATTCTCCGTCCTCGTGTTCCCCGGCTGGCGCGCAGAGTCTCCCCGCCATAGCGCCGCCGCCGCTCCCCGCGCCAACCCGGTCGTTGGCCTTGGGGGTCCGGTGAGTGGGGTCATGACGCGCCGCGGGGGCTAGTCCGCGCCCCTCCCGCGCTGAGCGGGGACGCGGCCGCGC
>NW_004444036.1:7747606-7777783 GCF_000243295.1 Trichechus manatus latirostris
CGTGCGCCTCGCCCTCCTCCCGCGCCCGCTCTGCTCTAGGATGCTGCGGCAGGTTCTGCACAGGGGCTTGAGGACGTGTTTCTCCCGGCTCGGCCACTTCATTGCCAGTCACCCGGTCTTCTTCGTCTCGGCGCCCGTGCTCATCTCCATCCTGCTCGGCGCCAGCTTCAGCCGCTACCAGGTCGAGGAGAGCGTGGAGCACCTGCTGGCGCCCCAGCACAGCCTCGCCAAGATAGAGCGCAACCTCGTCAACAGCCTTTTCCCGGTCAACCGCTCCAAGCACCGGCTCTACTCGGACCTGCAGACACCCGGGCGCTACGGCCGGGTCATCGTCACCTCCTTCCAGAAAGCCAACATGCTCGACCAGCATCACACCGACCTGATCTTAAAGGTGAGAATGGAGCGGGCGCGGGCAGCCTCTGCCGGTGCCGCTACCGCTGCGGGGCTGGCTCCGCGCGGGGGTCCGGGCTGAGAGCGCCGCCTCTCCCATCCCAGGCGGCTGCAAGGGGTCCCCTGCACCGCGCGCCCCTCGGCGGCCGCCCGGAGCCTCCTAGCCTCCCGGGCAGGGGGCGTCTGGGCCCGTGCCCTGCCTTGCCCGCACCACCGCCGCCACCACCACCCCAGCAGCTGCTGCAACAGTTGGGGCGGCGGCGGCCACGGTGCTGTGGTCGGTGCGCTTGTTTTGGTTGCAGTGGGGTTGGGGGCAGGGAGGCTTTGAGGGAACTGGGCCAGGAGAGAACAAAACAAGAGAAGACAGTCTAGAAAGTCCTGCTACTTGAAAACCAAATACTGTGCTTAGGGGGATTCAGAGACCCCTCTCCCCAATTTTTCTCCCTTCTTCGGGCCCCCAGAGAGTTTGGGGAAAGGGCTGCTTGGAGGGACGGGGCGGGGGGGGAGGTGGGCAGAGGAATGTGAGATGGGGTGATGAGGAAAATGCGTCCCACACACCCGGAAAGAAAGAAAAGTGTGGTCCCTGGCGAGGCAGGGGCTGCCCTGCTGCCCTCTTTCCTCGGAGTGAGTTATCTGGTCTCCGCCTTCTAGGGTAGGAAAAGATGTTTGTAATTCGCAGTTGTTCCATTTTTTCGCAGTGGCTTCTCTCCTCTGAATGGTTAAAACTTCTTTGGGAAAAGAAGGATCCGATCCACCTTGATTTGTGTGCATTTGGGCGTGGGGGTGAGGGGCAGGGCTAGAAGGGTGAGGACAGAAGTGAGGCTGTGTGGCCCAGAGGAGAGCACAGGAAACCTAGCAGCTGGTTTGACGGCGACACTCCCAGAAACAGGTTGCACCATCAGCCCGAGGTGGGAATTTGATGTGAAAAGTGATGTTCATGGTGATAACTTTTAGGAAGTTCCTAAGAAAAGCAGAGGAGTAAGGACTAGGTATGGAAAAGTGGAGAATGTGGGAGAAGGTTCCATTAGAACCTCCGGTGGGGATTGTGGGGCTTGTTTACTTAAGGTTCTGCTCTAGGGAGAGGGGGGCAGGCAGAAACCAGTCCCAGCTGGGACCTGGTGTTGAGGAATGGAAGGTGCTGGTCACATGTGGGTTTTGGGTCCAGAAATGGAACTAGAAGTCCTTTGATTTCTAGTCCACTTATCCCAAGGGAAGTCTGCCAGTGAACCTGGGGAATTCTTTCATCCTCTTTTCCTCTACAGGTAACCCTTCCTCTCTAGGGACATGCCTATTTTCCTATATTATTTCCGTTTGTTTGTTGACATGTTATCAATCAGCAATCAGTAAATAAGGGGAATCTAGGACTCACTGGAATTAGGACCCGCAGACGTCAGTGTGCCTCGTGATATGTTTTGATGACATACAAATCATTACACTTATTCACTCATCACAGAATCTTAGTAATGTTAATTCTGAGATGTTTGTTTTTCTCATGATTATACTTCCAAAATGAAGTTTTTTTTAAATCTTAATACTTTAGTGAACATCATTTTGACACACAAATAAATACTGTTCCAAATACTTTCTCAAGAAAACATGTAGTAGATTCATTACAGGCTTAAGGAAATTATAATTTAGCAAGTCTGACAGTTGGAAAGCTGCCCCATATTTTGATAGACGATCTACTAAATGATGTTTCTCTTTGTATTTTTTTTCGAGGTGATGTTTCCCCTGGCCTTTTTTTCCAACAAACCGTCACACCACAGTGACGGGCAGTCACCAGCTACATTTACTCTCAAGGTTAATGAGACATCAGCGGGCACATAAAATCACTTTTCAACTGGATTTTTTCTCTCCTATTTGATTTTGATCAGTTCAGGGCAGAAAATCATACTATAAGAGAAGAGTGGGACTGGAGAAAGAGGGAGGCCAACTTTGCTCCCATGTCTAAAGGGCAACTTTAAAGGACAGCGGTTGAGTCAGTGGATTGTTTCAAGAAATGGGAAGGTTTCTCATGTTCTAGGTGTCTGGGGTACAATCTAAACCAAGCTGAGTAGTGGTTAGAAATCACTTCTAGCCGATGACTGACTGGTCAAGTGAGTTCATCCAGCTCATAAAAACCTGAACTTAGGAAACTGAGGTATTCGCCTTCAATTTTAAATTATGTATCTTTTTTTTTTTTTCTTTCCACATCCAACCCCTATTTTTGGTAGGTGTGGAACTGGGAACAGGAAAATGGACCTTCCGTAGTCATAGTAATGTAAATTGTGGGAGAGAGGCCTTAGAGTTTTTTTTTTTTTTTTTTTTTCTTTCTTTTTTCCATTGGAGCCATGATGAAGACTTGTCCTTTACAAAAACTGTTAGGAGTGAAAGAGTCATTGTTACTGCTGTTACTAGTGTTGTTTTGATACTTCGTTACTGGCATCAAGAATAGCTCTGACAGTTAACACTGTACAAAACACCAAACAGCCCCTGCCTGTTTCATGGCATCCATTTGAAGGGAAGTGGACAATGTGTGCCCAGGATTTCAGGCTTTCTCAGGCCCTAGTATGAAACTGAAGGAAAAACACTTCCAGGGCTGTGTAGGGTGCTGCTTCGAGCATGAAGAGTAGACCCTTTTACTCGTCCTCATTCTTTGGGGCTGTACCTAGTCAACGGAGATCCTCTCTTGGGATATTAGTCCAGCTACTTTCTGACCAGAAAATAGACGGGGAAGGGGGATGACAAAAAATGAAAAGCCAGGTTGATTCTTAAATGTAACGAAGTTATCACAGAAAAAAAAATCTACATTTGACGATCCAGGTGATCTGGTTTGGAGGAGCTTTCTGAAGTCTGTGCACGTGATATGATTGCCATACCCTGACTCTGTGGCGTAGACTTTGACCCCAAAAGATGATAGGGTGACTCTCCCTAGCAGTGGTCTCCTCTGAGGGCTTCAGGACAAAGATGTGATTTTGGGCAAAAGTGGGTGGGACTCGATGGTGCTGATAAGGGATCAACCATTAATTTCTGAACTTCTTTAAATAAATGTAGGTCCTCAAAATCTTCATTTCACTTGAAGATTAAATTTAGCTCATTGTTATCCTTTAACAGGAAATCCATGATGTTCTTCTCAAAACAAAACTCACTGTAGGGTTTCATGAGCTTTTGCAGCTATGTTTCTTTGTGATCACTTAAAATGAAGTGTAAGAAGGCCCTGTTGATAATTGATCTGGGATGTGACCAAGACAATACTTGATTTATTCCAGAATTTTCTGTGTAGAGCAAAGAGTCAGTTTAGCCCAGTCCTTATGATAATAATAGCATGTTATAGACTATAAACCTATGGTATATTTACACAGTAAACATCTTGGGGTAGGCAGGAAAAGTGCTATTATCCATTTAGCCGAGAAGAAGACTGCTTCTCAGAAGTTAACTGACTTGTCCATGGAAAAAAGACAAAGGCAAAATCTAAGACAAGGACCAGGTTTGTTTTTTTTTTTTTTTACTCCCAGCCCAGTGCTCTTTTCTGCCTCTCATATGATTAAATAAACTACTTGAATGATTTAAAATTTACATTTTTGTCATCCAAATGAAGTATATTTGACCAAAGTCTTGTATTCCATCCCATATCGTTGTTCTAACAGTGGTAATTGAATCATAAGGACATTTTCTTGATTGATTCTGTCTGTGAAAATCCACATATAGAAACTAAATGGCCAATAGTAAAGCATAAGATACTTGTAATTTAGCAATATGCAAGGATAGAAAGGTGGATTATTTTACTGGAAGAATTTCTGGATGAATGAACATAGCTATTTTCTGTTTGAGTGCTGTTCATGGCAGGGACCAGGTGGATTCAACTCCAGTATCTCACACAGTCCCTGGCACATAGTAGGCCCTCAATAAATACTTGTTGAATGGACTTGCCCTAGTTTAATCAGACATTTATGTGATGGGTAAAGAAAGTTCCAGGGGAACTACTTTGAAATGTATTTTCAAAATGACATTTTTTATTTTTATAACTTTATGGGCAGTTTTGTAGGCTTCTCTTTTTCCAAGATACCATCCTTCCTTTCTTTATATAACCTTCCTTCCTTTACAGATATAACCTCTGTAGTCATTTCAAAGCATATTTCAGTTTTGAAATTGGGTAAGGACATTTACTTTGTATGACATTCTCTTCTTCGGAAGAAACTCATAGGATGTTTTATTCCAAACAAAGACAAGGACACATCTTCACTACACAAGCATTCTTCCATTTACTGGGGGATTGTCTTTTGTTCAAATATTGAGTTTCTATTTCATTTAAACTTTTTGTGTTTAAATACATTAAACAGAATGAAGTTGCAAAACAAGATTAATAGAATTTAACTTGAAATTATTTAATTCAGTCTTTTCAAGAAGGGCAACCGAACTGCTAGCTCAGGGTCATGAAGACCCAAGTAGCTGGATCTAGATCCCAGTTTTTCCAAACACAATCTCAGTATTTTTAATCATTATGGGACTTGTCATCATTTCTTCCTCTACAGTCTAGTGGTCAGCAAATTCTGGCCTATTTTCTAGCTAGGAATGAGTTTTTACATTTTTAAAAGGCTGTAAAAAAATAAACCGAAGCAAACAAAAAAGAATAGGCAGCAGAGACTGTATGTGGCCCACAAAGCCTACAATATTTACTATCTGATCCTTTATATAAAAAGTCCATATACTGTACTCCAAACTCCTTTACTGGGACAATTTCAGGCTGTTAATGCTGTAAAAATAACCCCGAAGGCATGGTTCTCAACCAAGAGCGATTGTGCACCCAGGGGACATTTGACAATGAGTGGAGATGTTTTTGGTTGTCACAATTGCAGGGGCGGGGGTGTTACTGGCATCTAGTGGGCAGAGGCCAAGGCTGCTGCAACTAACATCCGCAATGAGCTGGACAGCCCCCCACCCTACATGCAACACAGAATGATCCAGTCCTAAATATCAATACTGTGGAGGCTGAAAAACCCTGCTCTAGGGAGTTTGTGTGTTTCTTCTGTTTTTGTTAGGATTTTTTTTCAGCTACCTTTATTATGTAAATGAAAATGTTAAAGAGAAGTTCACATCCAAAAATCCTATAGCTCTTCGACTAGGGACAAAATATCATATCCTCTTAGGAGACACTCTCTTTGGCAACTGGCTAGAGACCAGATTTTCCAATAACCTTCCCCCAAGAAGTAATTACTTGCTTTCTCTTAAAGCTCTGTCCCTTATGGTCTAAATGCCACCTTAAAGGAGCCCAAGAAACTGTATGCAGTTTGACTGCTTGAATGGCAAAGCTGCTGAATTGACACTGGCCTATGAGACTTGTCAATTTAGTAGAGTGCCCATTATCGGCAGACCCGAAGCCTCAATCTGCAGCAGTTGCCCACTAGGCCCTGCTTCTCCTGAGGGTGTGTAAGACCCCACTACCAAGAAGGCAGGAGGCAGTGCTTTGTTGTCGATTCCAGCTGCTCTGCTTTTCTGAGTGTAAAATAACAAAAGAAGAGCTTGCATCCAAAGAACATGGAATCAAAGAACCTTGGATTTGGAAGGGACCTTAAAGGTCATCTCTGCAGACTCTGATGCCGGAATCTGCTCTTAGCATCTCAGGGTGCTTTGTCTGGTGACAGGTACTATGACACCTTAGGCAGTCCAATCCCTTCAGGGAGTTACCTAAGTAAGAGATAGTCTTACAAAAGACTGAGAGCCCAGGACTGAAAGGGCGGCATTTGTGCACCTGCTGGGCCAAAGCCAGTTTGCCTTTTGTGCCTTATTTTTGCATTAGGGGAAAATTAAGGAGGGATTGAGAGGCCTTATTCATTTCATAGGAGGTACATCCAAATAATTTATGCATAGTACATTCATTCTAGGGTAGTCAGACTTTTGAGCACATTTTATCTGTGTAACCAGTATCCTCAAATGCCTACCCGACGTGACTCATTTCGATTTTGGGAACAATCTTTTACTTCCCTGCGTGGGTAAACGTTCGGAAGAAACTTTGGTTAAACACCTAATTTAAACTGAAATTTAAGTATAAAGCCACAATATGAGAGGAATCCCAGCTTTGTAATGACATGTTATCTTGATAGGTGTTATATTACAGTTACGGGACCATGATTTTTTTTTTAAATTAAAAAACAAAACAAAACAAAAAAAACACCTGAGACCTCTCAGAATTAAGCAGCCCTACACACCTTGCAGCACAGCTGAGCATTTGACTGGTAACTTCTTAGGAGAAATAAGTAAGCTAAATGAAGTTGTTTCCTGCCTGAGATGTTGTGGCATCCCTTGGCACAAGAGCTCAGAAAATGCTAGATGTTGGTGATCTGATCAACTTCAACCTTGTGGGATACACCATATGGTACCTGACTTCGGGGCTCAGTGTGAGTCCCAAATGATTAAGATAGGCTTGAAGCAGACCTTTGAAGTCACCTGCTTGGTAGCACATCACAATAAGCAGGCCTGTCTCCTGCACTGCCTGTGCTGCCGCCACATACTTGGAAGGCCACGGAACTTCCGAGGAACCCTGCCAGACTGATTTAATGACCAGCAGGGAGGTGAGTAATCTCGAAAAGACAATAAAAAAAAGAAAAAAATCAACACCTATTGTTATTTCATATGGGAGGCTCTGAATAATATGTCCTTGCCTTCAACTATAGAATTCATATTTTGAACAAAAGGAGACAATAAGGGAATAAAGAGTCTATTTTTGTCTTCTTGCTCTCTAAGAAATCTTCTTGAGAATATTGTTTCTGCTCTTTCTAAAAGATCCCCATTGTTAGGTCTTCCACTTTAGGTTTAATTCGTAAGCTCCAAGTACGGTGGAAACAAGGACTGGAATGCAAGCCGTTTTCTTGGAAGGGTGGGGGGTTGATATCAGAAAACACTAGTAGGGGAGTGGGAAATAAAATAGGGACTAGCAGGAAGCCAACCAAGGGAGCATTATCAAGCAGGTGTCCACTGTGGACAACCGGGAGCTCAGCCTCACTGGGGAACACTGGGAAACAGTGTAGAACATGTGTCTGAGTTATCCCAGCTGTGGACAAGGAAGCCAGGTATTTATCCATCAATTCCCCATACATCACTGGTTGATCTAGCTGCATCAGGGGCATTAAATCTCTGCAACTTCCAGATGCTGTATATTCCCCTACAAGAATCTTTTTTTTAAAAAAAAAAAAAAGTCTCAGATTGAGAGCTGCAGGTGTTTTCAGTAAGTGACCTTGGCATGCAGAGGTGATTGTAAGCCGAGAGAATATAGGTGGAACCCTGAGAGCATCTGCCATAAGGGTCTCACGCCCATCTAGGCTTAGAAATCTAGGAATTTAGGGCCCATGCTCATAAGGGATGTTCATCGCTTCATTCAACAAGATGGACATGAAGCTTAGTATCTACATTGCAGAGGGATTCAGCGTAGCTGTTTAGTTATCTTGAGTTTGACAAGCAACTACCATCTTCAGTTTTGCCACTGGATGCTAGTAAAGATGATTCCAAACAGGGCTGGACACCCCCAGGACTTTTTGCTGGTGGCTTTACGTATATGCCAAGCCTCCACATATGACTGACATGTATCCAGTCATTCTTCTCTTTATGAGCTCAGTTGAAGTCTGCAGGCCCACCTTCTCATAGCCCCATCTTCACACATTTACTTTTATAAATGTCCTCACTCCTTACTCCTCACTAGAAACACCCTCACTTCTTACTTTGAGGTCTAACTCATGTGCCTCCTATGTCATGAAGCCTCCCCAGATTCATGAATTTCCTTAAATATATCTATCTTTCAGTCATACTCTTGTTCCTTAATGCTTAACTATAGACTATTGTTTTAGTCATCTAGTGCTGCTATAACAGAAATACCACAAGTGGATGGCTTTAGCAAAGAGAAATTTATTCTCCCACAGTCTAGGAGACTAGAAGTTGGAATTCAGGGTGCCAGCTCCAGGGGAAGGCTCTCTGTCTCTGTCGGCTCTGGAGGAAGGTCCTGGTCATCAATCTTCCCCAGTCAAGGAGCTTCTCAGCACAGGTGCCCCAGGTCCAAAGGATGTGCTAGTCTGGCGCTGGTTTCTTGGTGGTATGAGGTCCCCCCTGTCTCTCTGCTCACTTCTCTCTTTTATTTCTCAAAAGAGATTGACTTAAGACAAAACCTAATCTTGTAGAATGAGTCCTGCCTCTTTAACACAACTGTCTCTAATCCTGCCTCATTAACATCACAGAAGTAGGATTTAAAACACATAGAAAAATCACATCAGATGACAAAATGGTAGACAATTACACAGTACTGGGAATCATGGACTAACCAAGTTAACACACATTTTTTGGGGGGTCACAATTCAGTCCATAACAACCATCGTATAATTTGTTGTATTGTCCTTCGATAGTTTCTCTGGAGCAATATCATAAGCTCTTAAAGGGTAGGAACAATGTCTGATACTCCCAAATCTCTCCTAGAGCCTAGCATAGTGTGGAGTGTATAGCACATGCTTAATAAGTTGTTATAGGTTGATGGCTTATAGAATGGGAAATGTGCTCTCCCTCCCTACTGATTTATTTTGGTCTGTTATAATTTTTCCTGGTAAAATGAACATGTGATTTCTTTAGATCTGTCTTCATCATTCATCCTTGACAGATCTTGGTTTCAAACTTGTTGATAAGCAATAAGCGTCCATTCTACTTCAGGATCTGCTGACATGTACTTTCTATGAGGATAAATTCTTAGCAAATCAAACACCTGACCACCTCCTCTGGTCCAGGTACAGTTTGGGAAGGTAGAAACTTGACCTCAGTCTGGGAGTGGTCCATTGCCATGTTGGAGGATGGCGCACTCTGAAGTCAGGGACAGATTATCCAGGCAGCCAGCACACAAGTAAGCCTCTGCTTACCTTGCTTACTGAGTCATCTGCCCTTATCAGGATTATGAATTAGGAAAGAAGCTTTGATTCTGTAGAAGTTTTTGTAGGGGTTGGGAGAGAGACAGATGCCAGCCATGTCTAGAAGCAGAATCTCTGATGTGGAAAAAATGTGCAGTTGTTCACTACAGATGATCTGCTAAGCAAAGTAAGCACCATGCTTACCTTGCCTGTTGGATAATCTGCCCCTGGGTGTAACAGCATCTCCCACACCCACTTCTGGTAAGAGTGCAACGAGATAAGGTACGGGAAGGCCCTGTGTAACCATAGCCCTCTGTAAGATGTGTTATCATTATTACTATTTGCGTTGAAAACAGGTATTATTTCCTTACATTTGCCAGCTCTTTCAGAGCTGTTATTGCCTGTTGAGTAAATACACGTGTAGGCATTTTTTTCTTTGATCCAACAGGCAATAATGGGTGTTCAATCTACATTCTCAATACTCAGATTGGCAATTTTTTGGTCTTTAATGACTCCATCCGAGTCATTACAGACTATTGGATTCATTCTGCTGCTGAGCACGCAGCTCCTCCTCCCGCAGAAAGTTCTTAGCAGGCAGAGCTGTCAATGGGTGCATTGCATTCTAGCTCATCAAGGTGGTTTCTTGGGGCTCAGAACCTCATCTTCATGCTTGACGGGGCTTTACACACAAACAAAGCCTTCACTGTCTGCTCAGGGAAGTGTCTTTGCAATACAAAGCTCTCAGAGGCTGTGAGCTCTGGTTGTAAGGTTCTCTTTGCCACTCCTTAAAAGTCAAGCCATAAAAGGGATTCTGTAGCAATGGAGGTGAAAGGCAAGGAGCCCTGGTGGCGAAGTGGTTAAAGTGCTTGGCCACTAATCCGAAAGGTCGATGGTTCAAACCCACCAGTTGCTCTGCAGGAGAAAGATGAGGCAGTCTGCGTCTGTAAAGATTACAGGCTTGGAATCCCTGTGAGGCAGTTCTGCTCTGTCTTATAGGGTCACTGTGAGTGTAAATTGACTTGAAGACAACGGATTTGGTTTGGTTTGGGTTTTAGGTGAAAGAGTTGCTAATTCTCCCCTGTCACTTAATTTACATGACTACAGTGTTTACATGGGAAATCTTGCTGACATAAGTAGATTTGCAAGCACTTCAAAGAGATTGCCAGAGATCAAGAAAACCAGGCAGAGTGATAATTGTAAAGCCCTTTGAAACTGTGAAATGTTGTAAAATGTTGCTGACTGGGAGTTTTGATCATTTCGGTCTGTGCGCTTTCCCACTCCCACCCGTTTTTAAAAATCTCTTCTTAGAAGGTCTTAAAAGAAATCTATAATTATTTAGGCTCAAAATCAAATCCAGAAAGAAAATTTCTCTGCCTGTCTGGTTCTCTATGCGTAAATTCTTCAAACAAAAGTAACCTCAGTGTAAGTGAGGGTTAGCAATGCTTCTCAACTTCAGTTGTGCTTCCAAATCCCCTGGAAATTGTGTTAACATGCGTATTTCGATTCAGTATGTCTGGGTGGGGCCTGGGATTCTGCACTTAACAAGTTTCTGGGGATGCTGATGCTGCTGACCTGAAATACCACACTTTGAGTAGAGCAGTGGATTAGTGCTGAACCTTTGTATATCCTGACCCGTTGCCAACTTCTATTTCATTGTTCCATACTCTAAAGCAGTGGTTCTTCAATTTGAGCAGATATCAGCTGGAGGAATTGTTAAAACACAGATTATTAGGCCACACCCTCAGAGTTTCTGATTCAGTAGGTCTGAGTTAGGGCCTGAGAATTTGCTTCTTTAACAAGTTCCCAAGGCGATGCTGTTCCTACTGGTCCAGGAACCACATTTTAACAGCCACTGCTATAAAGTATCCTACTAATTAGCTGCTAGGACTAACTCCAAAAATGCAGTCTCTCCCTGTAAAATCTGGCCAACAGATACAAGCATGGTGCTAAAGTTATTTGCTCAGCAGTTAATTCTGAATGATGCTGTACTAGCTGTTGTGCAGAGGGTGCTCCATAAACCTGAACCTTTTAAGTTTGCCATTTAAGCCTGGCATGTTAGACAGAGGGACCTGCTCACTGCCTGTCTCCAGGTGCTGGAGTTCAGGAAAATGGGGCTGGGTAGAGGAAAGGACACCCTGAAGGGAAAGGAGAGAGATACTTCCTTCACACACATAAACACACACACACACACAGAGTAGAGTAGAGTAGAGTTGTTACTGTCACCATGTGATTGCCAAAGCTTCCTTTCTTCCAGAGACTTCCCACATGGGGTCACCTGCCATTTGCCTTTGCAGGAACTTCCTTTAAATCAAACCAGAAGAGACAGCAGGTACAAATAGGAGCTACATGTTGTGTTTTCCAGATAGGGACTCAGCTCTGTGGCTGTCAGAGGTGAGGTGTCCTCAGGGAGGGCCCTGACAGCTAATTTTCAGTATCAACTACTGTTTTGATATCAGCGTTAGAGAGAAGTGAAGAAGAACTGGAATGACGTTCAGTAAGTACTGGCTTTGCCATAGTGGAGTGAGCGTTATTTCAGAACCCCAAAGTTATATGTTTACATAAATTAATGTGTTTAATGGTTTTAATCTTAAAGTGTTAAAAAGCAAAGATGTCACCTTGAGGACTAAGGTGCGCCTGACCCAAGCCATGGTATTCTCAGTCGCCTCATATGCATGTGACAGCTGGACAATAAATAAAGAAGACCAAAGAAGAATTGATACTTTTGAATTATGGTGTTGGTGAAGAATATTGAATATACCATGGACTGCCAAAAGAACGAACAAATCTGCCTTGGAAGAAGCACAGCCAGAATGCTCCTTAGAAGCAAGGATGATGAGACTTCATCTCATGTACTTTGGACATGTTATCAGGAGGGACCAGTCCCTGGAGAAGGACATGATGCTTGGTAAAGTAGAGGCTCAGAAGAAAAGAGGAAGACCTTCAACGAGATGGATTGACACAGCAGCTGCAACAACAGGCTCAAACATAGCAACAATTGTGAGGATGGTGCAGGACTGGGCAGTGTTTCGTTCTGTTGTGCATAAGGTCACTATGAGTCAGAACCGACTGGGTAGCACTTAAAACAACAACAGTGGTTTACAACCTTTAACATAGAATTTTGGAGTTCTGAAACAATGCTCACTCCACTCTGATCGAGCCCTTAATCTCTCTGAGATCCCAATTTTCTCATCCATAAAATGAGATCAACAATATCATCACCATGGGGTTGTGAAGATAAAAAGAGATAATAATGTGTGTGTGAACAAACTATAAATTACAGTGTGCCTAAGGCCACATAAATCTCTCATAATATCTGCTCTGAGCGCACACGTTTGTCTGGGGCAAGAGAACAGTCCCCTAGGGATTCTCAAGAGAGAAGAATAGGCACCTTAGTCACCCAATTAACATGTTATGCATCACTATCTCCTTTTGTAAAAAGTACCTTTACAGTCAGTGAGGGCCTTTTACTAACTAGAAGCTTTGCTGATATGACCTTATACTCCCAGATGATGTAATACTGTGTCAGTCTATAGTTTTACTTTAAATGACCTGAGGAGAATAAAAAATAGCATATCTGATCATCCATTGTCTACACATCTAAAGCCTTAGACCTACACTGTCCAATTCAGAAGGCATTAGCCACACATGGCTATTTGAATTAAATTTAAATTAATTAAAATTAAAAATTCAGTTCCTCAGTTGTACTAGCCACTTTGCAAGTGCTCCATAGCCACATATGCCAGTATTGGACAGTTCAGATAAAGAACATTTCCATCATCACAGAAAGTTCTACTGGACAGTGTTGCTTTTCACAGATGAAATTACCGACATGTAATAAGATCACATAGCCTAACTAATACGTGATGGAACCAAGATTCAAACACAGGTCTGGCTTCTCACATATCACTTTTAAACCAACTATATCAGATTGACTCATGAAATACAGAAATAGATGAGTAAGCCATGATCCCTGCAGTCAGGCAACTTATGGTTTAGTGGCGCTGGCAGACATGTGATCCTCTAACTATAACACAAAATAGAATAAAATAAGTGAGGTAATAGAAGTTCAACTAGAATCCACTGAAAATATGAAAAGAGTGCATAATCCTAACAGGTGACAATTTCTCTGGATAGCAGGGTAAGGGGAAACTTTGGTTTCAGCTCTGACATGTAAAAAACTTGAAAGTCACCACTCATTCTTAGAAAGAGAAAACTGGACAAACTGAAAAATCATCAGCTTTTCTCAGACCTATTAGAGAACTGGGATCACAGGGCAAACTCTCCCCTGCAGTTCCGGAGAGACAGGCACATTCCACAGAGACAGACAAGATCTGCTTACCTGCCAGAAGGCCCTGGAGTAATAAGCTGGTAGGAACACTAAATGGTAATTTTAACAAATTTTTGGAGGCTGAGTGTGGATTAACATAATAGTGAGAAACTCTTGGGGCCCCCAGTCACAGTCTTTGTGGGGGCCTCACACTTTCTTGGGCTTTCCCTCCAGAAACCCCACCAGTTTTTCATGGTGAAGATCCTGAGAAAGATTCCCCTGTGGCTCTAGCAGGGGGAGAGGAATAGTAAATATTGTGAAACCCACCCAGAGCCTTCTCCAAAACAAAGGCCTACTCCTCAGGGAAAAGGACTTTCCCAGAGCACAGTTCTGAAACTTTGTCTCAGGTGATGGAAGGGAATTCCTCCCCACTGCATCCCTCTTCAGCCTCCCTGTTTCACCTAATGGGGGAAAAATCATAGTCAACAGGGGTCAGGGTTTCAAGGAAATAGATTGGGAACACTGCAGCCAGGAAAGAGAGCCAGGGGCAGGGGGAAAAACTATACCACTGGAGAAATACTTGTGAAGGTCCCAGCCCTGAGACACAGACGTACTAAAAGACTGAGATTTAATCAAGGTTATATATCATTTCTCCTCCCTGCACCTTACCACTACATCGACATGCTCCAGTATAACAGCAGTGGATTACAGTCTCCACTATAATAGCAGTGGATTACAGGCTCTAGTATAATAACAGTGGATTACAGGCTCCAGTATAATAACAGTGGGTTACAGGCTCCAGTATAGTAACAGTGGATTACAGCTGAAGAGCTGCAAGACAGACTCTCTCTGAGGAGGAGTACAAAGGGAAGCCCAAAGTTGAGAGACAAAAACAAGGGCAGTATAGGAATGTGAAGCTTCTGGAACAACACACATTAAATACATCCTAACTCCTAGCCAGATTAGCATAAATCCTCACACAAAGGGCCTATTTATTGCAGGTCCTATTAACCAAAACCCAAAACTAAATCCATTGCCATTGAGTCGATTCTGACTCAGACCCTATAGGACAGAGCAGAACTGACCCTTAGGATTTCCCAGGCTGTAAATCTTTACAGAAGCAGACTGCCACACCTTTCTCCCTCGGAGTGACTGGTGAGTTCGAACTGCCAACCTTTCAGTTAGCACCTAAGCATTTTAACTGCTCCGCCAGAAGGGCTCCGTTATTAACCAATACAATGTATCCAATTTTTTTTCAACAAAATATTACAAGATATGCCAAGAGAAAAAAAATAGTCTGAAGAAACAAAGAATAATCAGAACCAGACTCAGGTATGACACAGATGTTAGAATTATCAGACAGGGAATTTAAAATAATGATTATTTAAGGCTTTATTGGGAAAAGTAGAGAACATGCAAGAACAAATGGGTAATATAAGCAGAGAGATGGACACTCTTTGGAAGAATGAAAAGGAAATGCTAGAAATCAAAAACACTGTAACAGAAATAAAGATTGCCATTGATGGACTCATCAGTAAACTCAACATGGCCAAGGAAAGAATCATTGAGCTTGAAGATAGGGCAATAGAAATTTCCCAAACTGTTAAAGAAGTTCTTCAGGCAGAAGGAAAATTATATAGGTCAGAAACATAAAGAAAAGAATATTGGAGAAGGAAAAAAAATGAAAGTAAAATAAAATCTTTTTTTATTTTTCTTATTCTTAATTGATCAAAAAGATAACTGTTCGTTTTAAGCAATAATAGTAATAATTTACTGGATGATTATATCATGTGGATAAGTCAAATGAATGATAACAATATCACAGGGAACAGCAGGGAAGAATTGGGAATATTCTGTTAGAATGTAACTGCACTGCACATGAAGCAGTATAGTATTATTTGAAGGTGGACTTAGATTAGGTAAAAATGTATATTTTAAACTCTAGAGCAGCCATTAAATTTTTTTAAAAAAGAAGTATAATTAATATGCTAGGAGAGGAGAGAAAATGGAATCATAAAATGATTGATTAAAATCGGAGGAGGCAGAAAAAGAGGGGGAAAAGAAACAGAACAAATGCAATGACTAGAAAACAAATATGGTAGCTATGAATCCAGCTATGTCAATAACCACTTTAAATGTGAATGGTCTAAATATACCAATTAAGAAACAGAGTTTATCAGAGTGGATTAAAAAAAAATAAAATTAAGACACAACTATATGTTGTCATGTTGTCTACAAGAAACCCACTTTAAATATAAAAACTCACACATAGTTTAAAAGTAAAGCAATAGAGAAAGATATATCATGCTAACACTAATCAAAAGTAAGCTAGAGTAGTTATTTTTTAGCATATTTTTATTTTTTTATTGTGCTTTAAGTGAAAGTTTACAATTCAAGTTAGTTTCTCATACAAAAATTTATACACACGTTGTTGTGTGACCCTAGTTGCTTTCCCCGTACTGTGACAACACTCTCCTCCTTTCCACCCCAGATTTCCGGTGTCCATTCAACCAGCTCCTGACCCTCTCTGCCTTCTCATCTGCCTCCAGACAGGAGCTGCCCATTTAGTCTCATTAGAGTAGTTATATTAATTTCAGACAAAGCAGGCTTCAGAACAAGAAACTTATTAGAGATAAAGGGGAATTACATAATGATGAAGGAATTAATTCTCCAAGAAGTCATAACAATCCTAATGCACCTAACAAATGAGCATCAAAATACATGAGGCAAAAACTGATAGAACTGAAAGGAAAAATGGACAAATCCAACATTATAGTTGGAGACTTCAGCAGCCGTCTATCAATAATTGATAATCAGGCAGAAGATCAGTAAGGATATAGATGACCTGGACAGAGTAAGAAGAAGGATAGTCAACATTTTGAGGAGAGTCATGATCCAACTTTTATAAGGATAGCTCTTATAGAAGTGTTGAGGTTAATTGAAGAAAGGCATTTGAGATAGGGAGAGCCACTTTTCCACCCAGGAGACTGTTGTTAAGTCTGTAAGCAAGAGGCCTGGACTAGGATAGCTGCAGAAGGAGAAGAAAGGGGATAGATTAGACCACTATTTTCCAAAATGTGTTTTGGAAAGATTCCTTTGGTGATCCAAAAATTTTGGGTTCTGTAGCCAAACAACTTTGGGAAACAATACCTGTGGTACCCCTATACTGGATCCCCATAGTGAATGCACATTAGCCTATTAAAGGCTCTAAGAAGGTCCTCTGTAAAGAGATCTACTTGTATTTAACTTTGTCCAGCTAAGCATTTCTCAAATTTATTTGATTGTGGATACTTTTTTTGACCACACCTATTAACATCCCAAGGAACTAATGTGCTTCAGAATCACACTGAAAATACTAGCTCCAAAATAAGAAGATAGATTCAATAGGACTTAGGGCTCATTGGATCTAGGTGTAAACCAGGGCTTCAAACCTGTTCATTCCAGTTTGAACTCCTGCTAATAATTTGCATTTCTAAGACATTCCCAGGTGATGCTAATGCTGCTGGTTAGGAACCAATTCTGAGAACCACACTAGTGGAGCAGTGGTTCTCAAAATTTATCAAACATAAGAATCACCTGGAGATTTTGTTAAAATGTAGATTTCTGACTCAGTATATCCAGAGTGGAAATGCAAATTCTCAGCAGGGGGTTGAAATGGAATGAACCAGTTCGAAGCCCTGGTTGAAATATTTACAAAACCTGCATTTGCAGATCTTCAGGAGACAGCTGGAAATTCAGGTCTGGAGTTTGGAAGAGAGGTGAGGTGTTGATGTGAACTGGGGATTGGTCAGCATAAAGGTGTCAAGTAAAGCCATGGGCATGGAATTCATTGTCCGGGAAGAGTTTATTCAATGACAAGATCAGAAGTTTCACAGATAGGACCTTGAGCAATACCAAGTTTACAAGGTAGGCAAAGGTAGTGGAGTCAGAAGGACGTTGAGAAAGCCCGGACGTTGAGAAAGCCTGGTTGAGGGGTAGGAGAGGAGAGAATTGTGTCATGGAATTTCTCAAGGGAGAGAGGATGAAGTGCTGTCAAACCATGGATATTTATTGAGTATCTTCTGTTTGCCAGGCACATAGTAGAGGATGCAGCAGTGAATAAACCATGCCCCATGCCTTAATGGGGCCTACTGGATTTCCATGAAAATCTCAACATGCTTAACAGTCTCAGATATTTTTAAAGTACTTCTCTGATGTCATATTATTGACTGTGTATCTGCTGAGAAGTTAAGGAAGATGAGGGTAAAGCCATTGGACTTATCTGCTTAGAAGTCATTGTTGAGTTTTGGTTGAGTGCTGGGATAGAGTCTAGACTGGAGTGGTTTGAGAAGTTGAGTGGGAAATGAAATAAAGTTACAAGTATGAATCACTCTTTGAAGTGTAGCTGGAGACTGCAAATAAATGTAAAGGGCTCTTTAAAGAAAGGGAGATAGGGAGATGGGGCAGAAATTGGAAAAGAAGTGGGGTCAACAAAGGCTTTTTTTTTTAATATGGGAGAGACAAGTATGTTTCAAAGTTCTTGGGAAGGACCTAATAAAAAGAGTTTGAGGATATGGGAGAAGAGGGGATAAACTGTATCAGGGAGTAGGGAAGGAAAGCCAGAATACAATGGAAGGAATTGGCCTTAGAGAGACAGAGGGCCATGGCCTTGATTTTCACAGGAGGGGAGGATGGGAGCAGATGTAGATATTTTTATGGATATGGTGGCAGCAGGTTGAGGGTAATTCCTATCTGATGGCTTGGGTTTTTTCTGTAAGATAGAAAACAAGATCAGCAGCTGAAAGTCAGTCCTAACAAGTGCTAAGAGAAAGAGAACATTTTTCTACTATCTGTGGACTTGGAGGCCAATTGGCAACAGAATGAGAAAAGATTAGGTAGTAAAGTGGAAGCAATCTCTTTTATGGAATTTGGGTATGAAAGCAAGGAGACAGTCTCTCCTCATTTGTCTCAAGATGGACAAAAGTATAGAGAAGAAATTGAAGTGGAAGTGAGAGGCAAGTTGAGAGAGTTCGCAGTAGATATATTTAAATTTTAAAAGAAGAATATGGATATTGTAGAAGGAAGGATTTCTTAACTCCAAGAGTTCAGCATTTGAATGGCTCATCAGAGAAGACTTACATGACCTACAATGGTTTAAATAGCGGTTGGGACTGTGTAAAAATGACATGGAGGCAGTTTCTGACCTCCTCTAACTTCACAAGGGGGAAGGAGAATCAAGATCAACAGCCCAAGGCTGATTCCCACGAGGCGGAGGTCAGATATGCCTTTTGTCTCTGCCATCTTTACCAATTCTGACACCAACTGTCCCTCCCCCGGCACTCTCTACTTCTCTGCTGGGTTCGATAATTCATTGCAATGGCCACACAGAACTCACAGACCATACTCACGATTATGGGGTTTATTAGGGAAGTAACAGTTAACAATTCAGGCTCAGGAACACTCAGGATACAGTTCTATCAGGACAGTCTCTTCCCAGCCGTGCGTGCAGGCACGCCTCTCCCTGGCCCTCGGCCTCTGCCCAAAGGCACTCAGCTTTTTCTCTCCGTGGCCCGGGAAGCCCACCATGCTGTCTTTGCTGCTGCTAGGTCTCTGCTGCTGGGTTTCTGGTGCCGCTTCTCGCTGCCTTTAGTGTTACAGTTCTCTCTCTCTCTCTCTCTCTCTGTCTCTCTGTCTCTCTCTCTCTGTCGCCTGGTTCTAGGAGCTTCTCAGTGCAGGGATCCTGGGTCCAAAGGACATGCTGGCTCCTGGCTGCTCTTCCTTGGTAGTGGTGGGGTCTTCTCTTTCCTGCCTCTGGGATGGCTCATTTCAAGCCCAGCAGGATGGCAAAACTGACCAATCCCTTTGGTGGGCCACAATCACCCTGTCACACAGTCCTGCGCAATCACTTGGGTGAGAGTTACAAGACCAGGGTTAGGAAGGCCACACATAAAAGTGATCTATCACACTGCAGTTTGTGACCTCCAAGGGTCACCAAACCAAAACCCATTGCCATTGAGTCGATTCCAACTCATAGCGACCCTAGAGGACAGAGTAGAACTGCCCCACAGGGTTTCCAAGGAGCAGCTAGTGGATTCAAACTGCCGACCTTTTGGTTAGCAGTTGAGCTCTTAACCACTGTGCCACCAGGGCTCCCCAAGGGTCACATAGCCTTCAAATTCCATCATGTATCTCAGTGGTCCTCACCCTGGATACAGGTTAGAACCACCTGAGAAATTCAAATATACCATGCCCAGGCCCCACACCAAAGATTCTCATTCTATTGTTCTAAAACAGTGTGGCCTACTCCAAATGTGGTCCACAGACTGGCAGCATCACCAGTATCAGCATCCCCTGGGACCTTGTTAGAAATGCAGAATCTCAGGTTCTACCCAGACCTACTAAATTTGAATCTGCATTTTAACAAGATCCCCAGTTAACTTGTGTGCCCATTAAAGTCTGAGAAGCACTGGACTAGCGCATGACCTAGAAGTGAAGTCCAGACATCAGTATTTTTTTAAAGCTCCCCCAGGAGACTCTAATGTGCAACCAGAGTTGAGAATCACTGCTGGATAGAAAAAGGGGTGATTTTAAAACTGTATTAAGCTCATATGATAATTTCATAAATTAACCCCAAAATTACATACACACAAGATTGCATGTAAAAATTGGTGAAATCCAAATAAGGTCTATAGTTAACGATATTATACCAACGTCAGTTTTCTGCTTTTGATCGTTTACTATGATTATGTAAGATGTTATCATTGGGGGAAGCTGGGTGAAGGATACATGGGACTTCTGCACTATATTTGCAGGTTCTTGTGAGTCTTAAATTATTTCAAAATAAAAAGTAAAAAAAAAAAATTTTAACCCAAGAGAGATCTTGCCTAGGATGAGGAGCAGCTGTTCTTTGTCATCATCTAAGAAATAAACAGGCTCCCTCATTCATTCAGCCCTCATGGCGCAGTGGTTAAGAGCTACGGCTGCTAACCAAAAGGTCGGCAGTTCAAATCCACCAGCCACTTCTTAGAAACCCTATGGGGCAGTTCTGTTCTGTTCTACAGGGTCGCTATGAGTCATAATCGACTCAATGGCAATGGGTTTGGTATCATTCATTTGGAGGAAAGCCATTGGAGAAGTAAAGACAAGGAGAGACAGGTATGGATTTGTGTTTTAGGAAAGTAAATCCGGTGGCAGTTTGGAGAAGAGACTGAAAGCAAAAAAAAATGATTAGGAGCGTGTTTCTGTTGTCCAGACTGATTATAAGGGCTCGGACCAAATGAGGAGCAATGGAAATGGGGCAGGAGAGGATGGATTTGAGAGCTTTTGGAGGTAAAATCGACAGGATTTGTTGAATGATGAAAGGATTCTCAACCTTAGCTCTGTGTTATGATCCCCTGGGAAGTTGTTTAAAATACAGATGCCTGAGCCCTCACTAAGAGATTGTGATTTAACAGTGTGAAGGAGGGCCCAGGCATCTGAGTTTGTAAGTTCCTTGGGTGGTCCAAAAGGGCAGGGATGAGAACCGCTGAATCAGAGGTTCAGGCTGAGGAAGCAGGAAGTGCAGCGTAAGTCCCAGAAGTTTCCAGTCCAGTGGTGTCAGGAACTAGCATGGGATGAGGAAGAGCCATGGATAGAATGGCGGGGATAAGTTAGGGAAGTAGCCTTTGCCCTCCTCCTCTCCCTCCTGCTTGTTTTACGTTGAGTAAAATTGTAAACCTTTGAATTAAAATTTGTAATGCCATAATCCTTACAACCTACCTATCTTTCTATGGCCTGTCTAAACATATTTCTAAAAGAAAAAAAACTTTGGTTCAATTGTTTGTGCCATCTAAACATACCTTCAGTTTATTTTTTAAAAAGTAACTTTCTGCCAACCCCAAATTTTGAAGTATTTGTACAAGCTGAATATCTTCAGTCAGCTGGACTAGAATGGTTTGGGGACAAAGTGAAATTCTTTGGTTTTACTGCTGTCAGCCCATATGTCTGCAAAGCCCCTTTCTCCTGAAGTCTACCCAGTTACCTTTCCCATAAGCCTCCCCTCAGGTTTTACATTTTGGGTTGGTTAGTGTTTGCTCCTGTGCGGCTGTCATTTGGAATCCATCCAAACACTGCAACAGGTGCAGAGTGTGGTTGCTCCAGCTCACTGCTCCCCATTCCTCTGGAACAGCCGGGCGGCAGGCACAGCAAGGCCAAGCCTCCTCAGTCAGCACTTACTGCTAATAAACTTGAGATTCCATGGAAGGTGTTCTGAGAGGATGTGCCAGGCCCTCAGCCCCACGAGCAGGAAATGACTGATGACTTATGAACTGTCTTCTCCAAGGTGACCTGCCAAAGCCACCAGTCTGTGCCTCACCAGACGATCTGGGGTTTTCCTACCGAGCGTTGCTTGCCGCCTGTTGGGATCTCTCTTTATAAAGTTGTGTGCGAAGCTCCGTGACAGTATTTCCATTTCAGAATGATCTGCTCTTTTAGCGTTCAATTTTCCCCTTGAAGGATATTTTGACCCCTTTTTTTAAACTTAAAAGAGACGCTACAAAGCCCATGATTATCCATTGTAATAATGCACGTTACTTGTTGTTAGTTGCCATCGAGTCAATTCCGACTCATGGCGACCCCATGTGTGCGGAGTAGAACTGTACTCCATAGGGTTTTCAAGGCTGTGACCTTTCAAAGCAGATCGCCAGGCCTGTCTTCCAAGACGCCTCTGAGTGGGTTCAAACTGCCAGCTTTTCGGTTACTAGTCGAGCACTTAACCATTTGCACCACCCAGGGACTCCCATAGTACATAAGGACCTCATAACATATGATAAACACATCACAAATTTTAACAATTATTTTTAATGGTTAATAGGAGATAAAAACATTAAGGTGCCACTTACTGGGATTCTACTGTGTTCGGATTCTTTTATTATGTTTCAGCTTTCTACTCACCAAACCCGTTGCCATCAAGTCGATTCTGACTTATAGGAACCCTACAGGACAGAGTAGAACTGCCCTTTAAGAGTTTCCAAGGAGCACCTGGTGGATTCAAACTGCCGACCTTTTGGTTAGCAGCCATAGCACTTAAGCACTATGACACCAGGGTTTCCACTAACTATGTTATTTACAAGGTAACGGAGGAACACCTAAGCTCATCCATTCCTTAAATGAACCGAAACTTAGTTTGAGATTTGCAGGCAGGCTGCTTTATATTGGTTCTGATAAAGCTGCTTCATCCTCAAGGGGAACAAGGAAATGAAAGAATTTAAAAATCTCTTTATTTCTAATTCCTATTCCTATTCTTTCTAGGGAGCCCTGGTGGCATAGTGGCTGCTAACCAAAAAGGTTGGCAGTTCGAATCCACCAGTTGCTTTTTGGAAACCCTATGGGGCAGTTCTACTCTGTCCTCTAGGGTCGCTATGAGTCAGAATCGACTGGACAGGAACAGGTTTTTATGGGTTTATTCTTTCTAGAACTGCATATATTAATATCTGCCTGTGGATTCCCTTGAGAGCTGGGCTGGGAAAGCACTGAAATGGTTTTTTGTTTTAAATCGCCACAGCATCTTTACTTTTACAGACAAAAAGCACATATACGACTCATTTTAACAATCATCTATCCCCACATTTTCTGGTTCGTCTTATTTGCATTTTTGTATTTTTTTTGGTTTTGCTTTTTTTTTTTTCTCCTGACTATTTAAGAGCTAGCTAGTACATTTTGCTTAATCACTTCTCAATATTTAACTAGGTTTTAGGACATGCAAGGAGAAGCTGTTTAATGCATGCTGGTGATGCCAAGGAGTCTGAAGTTAAGAGGGTGTGTTGGCTCATCCAGAATGTTTTTGTTCTTTGAGTATTGTGTGCCTACTCTTTGCCCGCACTGTGCTGGGAGCTCTGGTATAACAAAGAATAAGACTCAGTTCTTGTTCTCAAAGAGCTGAAAGAAGATATCTTTATAATAGGGCAAGTGATGACACAGATGTACACACATACACAGGGGACCAGGGAGGGCCTAATAGGCATTTCAGGGCAGGCTTCCAGGAAGAGGTGATGCCCCAGCTGAGCCCATGACTCCTCACAAGTCCAAAGTCCTAGGAAGGAAGGCTGGGAATTGCGATTTGGCTGCTGACTATACTGCCCTTTCAGCAACAGTCTTGGTTTCTTATTAGTGCTGATTTTCAGCAGCTTCTCCCCCAAAATAGAGGACCGGACTCTAAAAACTGCCCTGGAGACCCTTCCTGTCTCACATCAAGTAAGTCACTGCAGAACATAATTTTTAGTAAACCTTGCCATGGATCCTCCCACCAAAAGAGAAATGTTGCTTTGCACAAAGAATACAATCCTTGCGTTATGAGAGAGGCACTTCCTCTGTGACAGTAACACCAGTAGACAGTCAGGAATAATATGGTATTTCCAGGCATTAAATTAAAACCATTATGCACCTCCTGAAGGAGCCCTGGTAGCACTCTGGTTAAGCACTCAGCTGCTAACTGAAAGGTCGGCGGTTCGAACCCACCAGCTGCTCTGCAGGAGAAAGATGTGGCAGGCTGCTTCCATAAAGATTTACAGCCTTGGAAACCCTATGGGGCAGTTCTGCCCTGTCCTGTAGGGTCTCTATGAGTCAGAATTGACTCGATGGCAATGGGTTTGGGTTTTGGATGTGCCTCATGAATAACAACTCCTGGGCAAAGGTGCCAGCTACATGTTCTGATTGAGATGTGCAGAGGTTCCAGCAATTACTGAGCACCTGTGATGGGTGCCTCTGCCGGGTACTTTATCTATATTGTCTCATTCAGGAATCAACAACACTACAAGACAGGGATCCCATTTTGGTGATAAGGAAACTGAAGGAAGGGTAATTTGCTCAAGTTTATCAGATAGTAACTTAGTTGGATATGAACACTAGTCTACATGACTCCAATGCCCGGCTCTTTCTAGCATGCCAGACTGCCTCTGGAGCTCTTCTTTATTACGTTCTTTACAGTCAGTTTCACTTATCTCAAACTTAGATACTCTCCTACAAGTCAATAAGGAAAAAACAGATAGCTCAGTAACAAAATGGGCAAAAGGCATGAATAGGCACTTTGCAAAAAAAGATAGCCAAATGGCTAATGAGCCTGTGAAAAGGTATTTAACGTCATTAGTCATCATGGAAATGCAAATTAAAATCAAAATGAGATACCATGACACAGCCACTAGAATGGTTAAAATTTAAAAAGACTGATAATACCCAGTGTTGCTGAGAATGTGGAGCAACCAGCGTTGTCATACATTACCAGCAAGAATATAAAATGATACAATCACTTTGGAAAATGTAAACTAAATATATGCCTACTCTATGATCCAGAAATTCCACTCCTAGATCTGTATACTCAAGGGTGTGCTGAGGCTGGCTTCTACTGTTTCCTGAGATACTCATGCCCCCTTGGTAGCTTGAAATTGGCCACTGTGGGAGTATTTACAAATGATTACACATCAGGGCTATTTTTGTTGGAGAACCGATTGTTAAATATTTACCAGTATGTCACTGTATATACCAGAGAGAAATGAGTGCCTATGTCCACCAAAGTATATGTTCAAGAATGTCCATAGCAGTTTTATTTATAAGAACCCCAAACTGAAAACAACCCAAAGGTCCCCAACAGGAGAATGGAAAAATAAATTGTAGATTCTTTTTTTTTCCTTAATAAATTGTGGTATCTTCATACTACAATTGGAATACCAAACAGCATTAACAAACTAAACACATAAAAATAACAAACTATAGATATATACAAAAACATGGATGAATCTCACAGGCAGTAGGTTGAGTAAAAGAAGTCAGACACAAAAGAGTATATATTGTATGGTTTCATTTTTAAGAAGCTCAAGAACAAGTAAAACTAATCAATGTTGATAAAAGTTAGAATAGCTTTCCTCTGGGAGTGGTGGGAGTATTGACTGGGAAGGGACATTGATTAAGAAGGGAGCTTTCTGGGTGTCATAGATGTTTTATGTCTTGATCTGGGGCAGTGTTTCTATGGATATATACATATAAAAATTCATTGAACCATAGACTTAAGACCTGCACACTTTACTATATATATGTTATACCTCATTAATGAAGAGTGTACACACACACACAAACACACACACATGCTCATGTACACATATTCTGTTCATTAACCCTGTCAGTAAGGGAGAAGAGTTAGACTACCATCCCAGCAGGGAAGAGCATCCAACAATGGTGAGTACCAACAAGAAGAAAGGCAGCCTGATCTTGGCAGACAAATCAGGCTTAGTTTTACCGACATCTGACTGCCATCATGGAGCCTCTCAACACCTGTACTGGCAGCAGTGCTGATGCATGGAGAATTTGCGCCCACCATCACATACTCCCCAGGCACATTGCTGCCTGGGAAGGAATCCAGTGAACATAATCAGCTGTCTCTCCCACACACCTACCACCGTAGCAGCAAAAGTCAGAAATATAAAGGTAAGGGACTCTCATCCAACTTGGGCAATATTCCAGCACTTGCTGCAAACAGAGAACACTGAGGCCTGAGACCTTACCTGCTGAGATGTTCCAGAAGCATGCAAAGAGGCTGCTAACTTTGTCTCTGAGCATTTTTTCAAATAAAATAAAAGCCAAAGAAATGCCTGCTTCCTTTATCATCAGCAAGAAGAAAGATGAGAGATCGTGTCATCTCACAGTTCTACATTCCTGGCAGGATGTACGCTGAAGCCCTTCTAGAGGAGTTATGCTGCATTCTTGTCATCAGTATATCCTGGACCCAACATGTGATTAACTTTAAGTCTTAATGAAAAGATTGGACTATGCCCCAAATGAGGGACAAGTGCAGTTGATAGCATCAGGCAATCTACATTCAGGAACTTAACAGAGCCACTTGAGAAATGTTCATTGCATACCTACTGTGTGCGACTTGGCATCTCAGAGAAATGCGTACACCATCAAAGGACTGAGTATGAAGAGAAGCTCTCAAGATTCTAACTTTACTCCCTAAGGGTTGATTTTGTTTGTTTGTTTACATGAACATATTTAAATACACAAAAGTTGGGAGTTGGTTTTAGAATGTGTTTTTAGAACACCAGGAAATTCTTGTAATTCCAAAGGCTTTGAGTGTTACTGGACATTGTCTTAGTTTGGGTTCCCCCAAAAGCAGACTCTGAAACAAGAAATCGAGTAAAGGCAGTTTATTTGGGAGGTGAATGGTAACCAGAAAGGGAACACAGGAGTGAGACAGAAAGGTGAAGGAGCCTATAATGGTTGTGTAATTAAGCAGATGTTTAGCTGTGTTTTATTGACTATGCAAAGGCATTTGACTGTGTGGATCATAACAAATTATGGATAACATTGCAAAGAATGGGAATTCCAGAACGCTTAATTGTGCTGATGAGGAACCTATACATAGATCAAGAAGCAGTCGTTTGAACAGAACAAGGGGATACTGCTTGGTTTAAAATCAGGAAAGGTGTGTGTCGGGGTGTATCCTTTCAGCATAGTTACTCAGTCTGTATGCTGAGCAAATAATCTGAGAAGCTGGAAAATATGAAGAAGAACGCGGCATCGGGATTGAAGGAAGACTCATTAACAACCTGCGATACGCAAATGACACAATTTTGCTCGCTGAAAGCAAAGAGGACTTGAAGCACTTACTGCTGAAGATCAAAGACTACAGCCTTCTGTATGGATTGCACTTCAACATAAAGAAAACAAAAATCCTCAAGACTGGATCAATAAGCAACATCACGATAAACAGAGAAAATATTGAAGTTGTCAATGATTTCATTTTACTTGGATCCACAATCAACACCCATGGAAGCAGCAGTCAGAAAAGCCAAGGATGTATTGCATTGGGCAAATCTGCTGCAAAATACCTCTTTAAAGTGTTAAAAAGTAAAGATGTCACTTTGAGAACTGAGGTGCACCTGACCCAAGCCATGGTATTTTCAATCGGGTCATATGCGTGAGAAAGCTGGACAATGAATAAGGAAGACCAAAGAATTGATGCCTTTGAATTATGGTGTTGGTGAAGAATACTGAATATAACATGGACTGTCAGAAGGATGAACAAATCTGTTTCGGAAGAAGTACAGCCAGAATGCTCCTTAGAAGTGAGGATGGCGAGACTTCATCTCGTGTACTTTGAACATGTTATCAGGAGGGACCAGTCCCTGGAGAAGGACATCAAGCTTGGTAGAGAAGAGGGTCAGCAAGAAAAAGGAAGACCCTCAATGAGATGAACTGGCACAGTGGCTGCAACAATGGGCTCAAACATAGCAATGATTGCGAGGATGGCACAGGACCGGGCAGTGTTTCATGCTGTTGTACACAGTGTCGCTATGAGTCGGAACCCACATGACGACACCTAACAACAACAGCAACAATTAAGCAGATTACTGCTGTGGGCAACTGGAGCGCAATCTGGCAGGGGAAACTCTGGCTGGGAACCACTTAAAACACACTCACCTCAGAGTTATCTCATCCATGGGAAGGGAGTTGGGTATTTATAAACCAACTCCCATCTGTCATTGGTGAAGAGCTGCTCCCAAGGGGTCTTAATTCCTCAGCACTTCTGGACTGCCAAGCAGATGGCAAAGTGGGCTCTCTGACAAAGAAGTGTGGTTGCTGGCATTTGGAAGTCAGGCAGGTGTGCGCTCAAGAAGTAAGGGCTAGAGGATATGAGCAGGGCAGCAACAGCATCTGCTACAGAGGAACTTGAAGCAACTGGCCAGAAATTTCTGCACTTGTATCGTCTATGACAGCATGTTAGAAGCGTACATACAGGAGACTGAAAGGTCAAACATTGGCTAAATATGCATGTCTATAAATCTACAAGTGATAGATGGCATGTAAAGAACCAAATCTAGAAATGCAGCCCAAATGTTTGATCAGTACTATGAACTTTAAAGTTGTCATCAAATTCTACTACCTGGGTGAGGCGAGGCCAAGATGGTGGAGTAGTCAGACACTTCCTGTGGTCCCTCTGACAACAAAGACCTGAAAAAGCAAGTGAATCGATTATATATGATACTTTAGAAGCCTGAACATCAAAGGCAAAGTTGAAGAATCGGACTGAGCGGCAGGGGAGGGAGAGACGGTTCAGAAGCAGCAAGGAGTTGCCAGACCCGACCCCATGGGAGCCAGTACCCTGCAGCTGGCGCATGTGGTGAGGCAAGCAGAGGCATTCGGGATGCATTTTCCACATCGGGAGAGAATGAGCAGGGGAGAGTCTACTCAAGCCTCCAGAACCAGTGAAAAGTGGCGCTCAGTCGGCAAAAGATAAATACATGCGTCTAACCTACCACGCAGATCAAAAAATACCCCCTTTGGGAAAAACTTCTCTCCCATTTACCTGCCACCTCCCCACTCTGCACCAGGTCCCGGGCCAGCTTCAGCCATTGCCCCATCCCCTGGGACACAACTAAGGACCCATCATGCACCCTGAGCCATTCTCCCGGCCTTGGAGAGGGAATGAATTAACAAACAGGAATAAATAATCTGCCAGCTCCCCTAAGCTGGGAACTTAGGGTATGCGCAGCTCCTTTGCCTAGGCACAGGCATAAGGGGTCCATGGACTTTGAATGCCTTTCACCCCTGCATAGAACTGTGTGGGCCCATTTCAATAGCATAGGCCCTCATTAGCACAGTACAACAGGGTATATACCTGAATCCTAACTTCAACTGTATCAGTTATATGGTGGAGTGGTAGGTTCAAGATATTTGACATCACTCTGCTCATTAAGCAGGGTCCTCAACTACCCACATCAGGGGCCTGAGGACTGGTGGCTCTTCCATGCAACCTAGGTACTCGTAACAGGGGTCCAAGAAAAAGTGGTGCCTCCCAGTACTTACAGCCAACAGCATTGGGTGCCCATAGTCCAGCTGTAAAACTCACCTACCTATGTGCTCTAGGGAATAGGGACATGCTTTCCTCCTAGACACTCAGGGGCAGCTGTCAGCCCCCTGCCTTGCTCAGCGCGAGACCCCCTACTGCAGCCAGATACCTGTGCCTACACCAATCACCCCTACCCGTCTAGGACTGTAGGTGAGAGCCTGCACCACACACTTGGTGATTGACTACTTGGACACCTAAGCTGAATCCATACAAGAAATGTAAATGGACTCCTGGGCTCACATACCTAGTAACAGATCTAAACACCTGGTGACAGGACATTAGACCTGCAAAGGCACCAATAATCAAACTAGCTCACACAAGCAGCCTATTTGGGCATATCAAAACAAAACAAAACAACAAGTTAGGACACAGTAAGCAAACATAAAATAAATATAATACCTATTGTGCCACAGAGACTATAGTCAATATCAAATCACATGAAGAGGCAGACCATGATGGCTTCAGCAAGCTCCCAAACAAAGAATCAAGAAATTTTTCAGAGGAAGAGAACTTCTTGGAATTACTAGAGGTAGAATACAAAAGATTAATATACAGAACTCTTCAAGAGATCAGGAAGAAGATCAGACAAAACGCAGACCAAGCCAAGGAACATACAGACAAAGCAATAGAGGAACTTAAGATTGTAGAAGAGCATAATGACAAATTTAACAGGCTGCAAGAATCCATAGAGAGACAGCAAATAGAAATCAAGATTAACAATAAAATTTCAGAATTAGACAACTCAATAGAAAGTCATAGGAGCAGAATTGAGGCAATGGAAGTCAGAATTAGTGAGACTGAAGATAAAG
>NW_004444036.1:7778127-7779661 GCF_000243295.1 Trichechus manatus latirostris
AACAAAAAGTCACCTACAAAGGAGAGTCAATAAGACTAAGCTCAGACTACTCAGCAGAAACCATGCAGGCAAGAAGGCAATGAGATTACATATATAAAGCCTTGAAGGAAAAAAACTGCCAGCCAAGAATTATATATATAGCAAAACTGTCTCTCAAATATGATGGCAAAATTAGGGCATTTCCAGATAAACAGAAGTTGAGGGAATTTGCAAAAGCCAAACCAAAATTACAAGAAATACTAAAGGGAGTCCTCCGGTTAGAAAATCAAATCAATAACATAAGATAACAACCCAAGACTAGAACACAGGACAGAGCAACCAGATATCAACCCAGATAGGGAAGTCACAAAAAAAAAAAAAATCAAAGCTAAACGCTGAAAATAGGGAAACAGAGACATCAATATGTAAAAGATGACAACACTAAAATAAAAAAGGAGGGACTAAAAAATGTATTCATACATCTTTCATATGGAGAGGAAGTCAAGGCGATATAAAGAAATAAAAGATTGCTTTAAACTTAGAAAATAGGGGTAAATATTAAAGTAACTGCAAAGGAAACTAACAATCCTACACATCAAAGTAAAAAACAAGAAAAACATAAAACTCAACAAATACAAAATCAACAACAATGAAAAAGTTGAAAAGAAAATACATAAAGAAAAACAACTCAGCACAGAAAATTAAGTGGAACAAAGAAACTGTCAACAACACACACACACACACACAAAGACATCAAAGTAACAGCACTAAATTCCTACCTATCAAGAATTACGCTGAATGTTAATGGACTAAATGCACCAATAAAGAGACAGAGAGTGGCGGAATGGATGAAAAAACACGATCTGTCTATATGGTGCGACTCACCTTAGACTTAAAGAAACAAACTAAAACTCAAAGGATGGAAGAAAATATATCAAGCAAACAACACTCAGAAAAGAGCAGGAGTGGCAATATTAATCTCCGACAAAATAGACTTTAAAGTAAAATCCACCACAAAGGATAAGGAAAGAGACTATATAATGATTAAAGGGTCAGTACACCAGGAGGACATAACCATAATAAATATTTACACACCCAATGACAGGGCTCCAAAATACATAAAAACAAACTCTAACAGCATTGAAAAGAGAAATAGACAGCTCCACAATAATAGTAGGAGAATTCAACACACTACTTTCAGTGAAGGACAGAACATCCAGAAAGAATCTCAATAAAGACATGGAAGATCTAAATGCCACAGTCAAACAACTTGATCTCGTGGACATATACGAACACTCCACCCAACAGCAGCCAAGTATAATTTCTTTTCCAATGCACATGGAACATTATCCGGAATAGACCACATATTAGGCCATAAAGCAAGCCTTAACAGAATCCAAAGGATCGAAATATTACAAAGCATCTTTTCTGAGCATAAAGCCATAAAAGTAGAAATCAATAACAGAAAAAGCAAGGAAAAATATCAAACACGTGGAAACTGAACAACACCTTGCTCAAAAACTACTGGGTTATAGAAGAAATCAAGAACAGAATA